>NC_140231.1:19997304-20219334 GCF_951802725.1 Rutilus rutilus | reverse complement strand
AATTTAAATGTTGTTGGGTTTTTTTACTATAAAAAATCTAAACTATGGTGGGGGGGGTGCCATGGTGGGCAAGTAACGAAACACCATGTAACACCGGCAACACCAGCTATCGCAGCAAGCCTATAGGATACTTGCCAAGACGGGCATGTTGACATCATTTTTGTGTGAATTTGTCCAATCAAGCGCAAGACTTGAAAGAGAATTCAATATTTGCATGCTGTCCGTGTGCGCGCTTGGGATGAGCACACACAAACCTTCTCACAGCATACGTGAGTTCTCTTTCGCGTCTTGTTGCGCTTGAATGTTTAAATTGGCAAGGCTTAAATGAGTTTAGTTTAAACACAGATAGCAACATGTTCTGTTCAGGTCTTACCTGCGCTGGCGCGCTATCAACACCCGGGCGATGACGGCGTAAATGACTCCTATTGAACACAGTTAGGGAGAGACAGAATGCGTATCCATCGACAGAAACATACATTAGCCTAACTCTGTCTGTTTTACGCGTCGTTATTTTCAACGAACCAAAAACCATATGCGTCGTCAGATTTAAGATGAACCGCGGTGCAAGTGTGTGCCGAACCCTGGGTGGAGAACGGTACGGTTCAATTTTTTACTGAGAATAGTTACCCCTAACCCAACCCCAAATAGACACTAAAGAGACCTTTCCATTGACTCTGAAAATCACCAGAAGAAAGAATAACATGCCATAGACCTGCTGCAGGAGGAATGAGTACTGCAGATGCGTGTATGTGTGTATATATATATATACAGTACTGTGCAAAACTCTTAGGCATGTTAATATCCCCCACCCCCCGTTCCCCCCAAAAAATGTTTTAAGTCAGTTATTTATATATTTTGCTGTAGTGTGTCAGTAGGAAATATCAGTTTACATTTCCAAACATTCTTTTTGCCATTAATTGTAATAATCCAGTGAGATTTGTGTATGCACAAGGAGTCTGACAACAGCCGGTATGATTTGATCTCACCATCATCGAGTCCGTCTGTGATTACATGAAGAAACAGAAAAAACTGAGACAGACTAAATCCAGAAGAACTGCGGGAACGTCTCCAAGATGCTTGAAGAAACCTTCCTGCAAAGCTACCTGAAAAACTATGCGCAAGTGTACCTGGACAAAAGTCGTTTTAAACGCAAAGGGTCATTACACCATATATTGGTTTGAAATAGTTAATAGAAGTTAAATCATAAATAAATTGAATTTGTGATTTTATTTTTGAAAGCATTCTCACTTTACAGCATTTTAACACAAGTGCCAGTACTTTTCACAGTACTGTAGCTTTGCAGGAAGGTTTCTTCAAGCATCTTGGAGACGTTCCCGCGGTTCTTCTGGATTTAGTCTGTCTCAGTTTTTTCTGTTTCTTCATGTAATCACAGACGGACTCGATGATGGTGAGATTAAATCATACCGGCTGTTGTCAGACTCCTTGTGCATACACAAATCTCACTGGATTATTACAATTAATGGCAAAAAGAATGTTTGGAAATGTAAACTGATATTTCCTACTGACACACTACAGCAAAATATATAAATAACTGACTTAAAACCATTTTTTGGGGGGAACGGGGGGTGGGGGATATTAACATGCCTAAGACTTTTGTACTATATATATATATATATATATATATAAATGTATAGTAAAACTGCCTTGTATCTAGCATCTAATGTAGCATTGGATTGTGTTTCCCTTAAGAATTTGTCTAAAACAAGGTTTCTTGCATAGCAGCTTCATCACACTTGTGTTTTGTGTGTTTTTACAAATAGCAGCAGTGAGTGTGACATCAAAAGGATGTGAGGTCATGGGAATTAAACGCAGTGCTTAATGTTACAGGTGTACACCTCAAGCTTCATTGATGTGATTCCCGTTGCTTCCAGAACAGACTGCACAAAGGTTTTCTCTCTCTCTTTCGCCTCTCACCATTAATGCTTGTGATGACGAATTTTGTAAATGTCACTGACAAGTGTTAGTTTATTCATTTGCCACCCAGCATTAGTCACCCAGCATTTGAGTGCGTGAGTGACGCCGACACTCTCTCTTGTCTCTGTCTGTGCAGTTGTGCTTCAACGTCTCCCATAAATTAAAAAAAAAAAAATCTATAAATATAGACCACGCCAATCTCGGGAGAGAAATGTATCTTTTTTACCAGGTGGATGTAACTAAGTAACAGAAGATAGGATTTCTATTCAACTTGGATTTTTAGCATGTACATGAAAAGCTTATGTGGATGTTTTATATCAAATCAAACAAGAGAATCGTATTATTCAAATGACTATTGTTCTGACTTTTAACATCCATTGATAAGCATGAAAATACATTTTCTTTCATCAAAATGTTTATTTACACAGACTTTCACCTTCTACTATCATGTGATTTCACTCCTGTGGCTCTTTTCTAAATAGACTGAAAGTGACTCTGTGTGAACTTTGCTTTATACATTGCTACGCTGTTGACAACAGACAATGGATCATTTTTGCCCACAAAACTTCCTTAATTTGATGGTGTTAAACTGATAATGTTACAAGTCATCCCATGTTACATCAATCCCAAGTCACCCGACAATAAAATAAGGGGGAAAAGAACAGATTCTGTAGTGGGAATATCCACATCTCTTATGTAGTGACAGGCAGCATTTAGCCCTTAGAAAGGTTAGTTTTCCTTATGTGACCAGAGGATGGGTTAGGCTATTAGTATTGATAAAGCACTCATGCACTGAAGGATGCTCTCCATGGCCTCCCACACTGAAATAAGAGCCATTACCCTCAAACTAAAGCACCTCTAAAATGGTATGAAATCAAGATCCTCCCTCACCTTTCTACAGTTTTCTCCATTATTGAATGGTTGCTTCTTTTTTGCCATATTTTCCCACATTTTTGTCATAATCTTTAAGGTTCTGGTCTGAAGAAGAGAGACTAGGCAGACAGGGACAACTAATCCATCTTTTCTGTCCCAGAGGCATTGTGGGAGATGAAGTCAAGCGCACTGCGAGTGAAGCTGTCAGCGGCGGTGATGCGTGAAGCGGAAAGCGGGATCTGTTTTTCTGCAGTTCATGGTTTACATAGAATCAGGAGCCAGTCGAGCCTCACTTATTCCCCGCCCCTCGCCTACTTATGTATGCTAGGCTTTTAGGTGTCCAACTAGGGGGGTCAGAAGGCAAGACCTGCAAGCCATTATTGCGTCATAAATCCCTTCGTTTGAGAATCCTGTATAGATCAAATGAATTAAAGCAAAGCAGGTTTATTTCACCTCTGGGGAACATTCATTTTGCAGATGCACAGATGTTAATCTGAAACCCTCCTATAAAATATCCAAGCTAGCTATTGGTGATGTCAAGAATCTGGCTATAAGCCTGAACAGAGTTAAGCATGTCCTAAATGCTCTTTCTGGTTGGGTCGTTTAAAAAAAATAAAAAATAAGAATGCTATGGAAAAAGGCGGCAAGGTCAGATTAAAGGGACAATTAGAAAAATTCTATTATTTACTCACCTTCATGTACTTCTATACCTATATGGTTTTTTTTCTTCTTCTTCTTCTGTGAGAGAACATAAAGAATAGATATTTAGAAAATGCTTTTTTTCAGACCATACAATAAAAGTCCAATGTTGTTTTGGACCCCATTGACTTTCATTGTATGAGCAAAAACATTCTTCTGAATCTGTTCTATTGTTCTCTGCAGAAGAAAGCAAGATATACAGGTTTGGAATGACATGATGGTAATCGGGTGAACCTCCCCTTTAAATGTGCTTGATGTTATATAAAACAGAATGGGGATTGTGCTATCCACACACACAGAGACATTCATCGATTTTAGAAGTGCGGGATAACTGCACTGACCTGCTTGTTCATTTGTGTGGAATGTTGGTAGAGGCGCTTTAGGGGTCATTGTTAGTGTGGGCCGTAGCGAAATGGACCGCTACAGTGGGGAAACTGCCAATCACCGAGCTGCATCATCACAAACGGACCTCTAATAGAACAGTTGATCAAATCTAGCCTATTAAATACCAACCCTTCTTTTCACTCCTAAGGGGAAACATACGGCTCCGCTTGAAACGCCGTGTGATTACAGTATCCTGAGTACACACAAAGGGCATCTGAGCTGTGGCTTTTTGAAAATGTCAAATAAAACCTTCCTTGGGTTGTTTTCCTAAACAGACGTGGTCTCTTTAAAAAGGTCGGGCTGACAGAGAAAACAGCTAAGCTGGAGTTTCGGTTGTTTCGAGGGGGGTTGCTGAATTGGAGGAGCGTTTGGTGCGAATCTTGCTTACATAATTTGCGGTCTTGATTGCTACAAGCAGTCTCCATGTTCCCTTTAGCGCAACTACCTCCACCCCACCCCCACTTCCTTTCCCCCCAGGGATATATGTGATGACTTTGGAAGATATCCAGCCCTGCAGAAAGAAGAAGTGTGACTGTAACACTTTTATGTAGTCTGAAGACCAAGACGAGATCGAAAATCTAACTGCGGTTTGTCTGGTCAGAAAACTTCTACTTTACAAAAACATTAAATTCCCATTGTCATTGATGATGCATTTGACACTAGGGTGAGAAGACATCCCTATTTTTTGGCCTTTCCCTTGGCTGGAGCTGTCCTTGGAAATTCCTCTCTGTTTTTTTGTGTGTTTTTTTTGTGCTTTTAAAAAACAGGAATATCCAAAAACCTATTAGGCTTGTAGAAAAGCTAAACCTATTCTATTTGTGTGCTATAATTCTACAAAAGGTCTCATATTTATTCTTTACCAGTCTCTGTTTCTCTTGTATTTATTTGATGATTGTTATTGATTGCATTTAGTGGCTTTATATAGCAGTTCAGTGCAGCAGCTGTAAGCGGCCATGCATTGTTTTGGATGTGTACTCATGTCTCGATCGGTCAATAAGAATTAGTTTGAGCATAAGTTTTATATATACAGTGAGGAAAATAAGTATTTGAACACCCTGCTATTTTGCAAGTTCTCCCACTTGGAAATCATGGAGGGGTCTGAAATTGTCATCGTAGGTGCATGTCCACTGTGAGAGACATAATCTAAAAAAAAAAATCCATAAATCACAATATATGATTTTTAAACTATTTATTTGTATGATACAGCTGCAAATAAGTATTTGAACACCTGTCTATCAGCTAGAATTCTGACCCTCAAAGACCTGTTAGTCTGCCTTTAAAATGTCCACCTCCACTCCATTTATTATCCTAAATTAGATGCACCTGTTTGAGGTCGTTAGCTGCATAAAGACACCTGTCCACCCCATACAATCAGTAAGAATCCAACTACTAACATGGCCAAGACCAAAGAGCTGTCCAAAGACACTAGAGACAAAATTGTACACCTCCACAAGGCTGGAAAGGGCTACGGGGAAATTGCCAAGCAGCTTGGTGAAAAAAGGTCCACTGTTGGAGCAATCATTAGAAAATGGAAGAAGCTAAACATGACTGTCAATCTCCCTCGGACTGGGGTTCCATGCAAGATCTAACCTCGTGGGGTCTCAATGATCCTAAGAAAGGTGAGAAATCAGCCCAGAACTACACGGGAGGAGCTGGTCAATGACCTGAAAAGAGCTGGGACCACCGTTTCCAAGGTTACTGTTGGTAAAACACTAAGACGTCATGGTTTGAAATCATGCATGGCACAGAAGGTTCCCCTGCTTAAACCAGCACATGTCAAGGCCCGTCTTAAGTTTGCCAATGACCATTTGGATGATCCAGAGGAGTCATGGGAGAAAGTCATGTGGTCAGATGAGACCAAAATAGAACTTTTTGGTCATAATTCCACTAAACGTGTTTGGAGGAAGAAGAATGATGATTACCATCCCAAGAACACCATCCCTACTGTGAAGCATGGGGGTGGTAGCATCATGCTTTGGGGGTGTTTTTCTGCACATGGGACAGGGCGACTGCACTGTATTAAGGAGAGGATGACCGGGGCCATGTATTGGGAGATTTTGGGGAACAACCTCCTTCCCTCAGTTAGAGCATTGAAGATGGGTCGAGGTTGGGTCTTCCAACATGACAATGACCCGAAGCACACAGCCAGGATAACCAAGGAGTGGCTCTGTAAGAAGCATATCAAGGTTCTGGAGTGGCCTAGCCAGTCTCCAGACCTAAACCCAATAGAGAATCTTTGGAGGGAGCTCAAACTCCGTGTTTCTCAGCGACAGCCCAGAAACCTGACTGATCTAGAGAAGATCTGTGTGGAGGAGTGGGCCAAAATCCCTCCTGCAGTGTGTGCAAACCTGGTGAAAAACTACAGGAAACGTTTGACCTCTGTAATTGCAAACAAAGGCTACTGTACCAAATATTAACATTGATTTTCTCAGGTGTTCAAATACTTATTTGCAGCTGTATCATACAAATAAATAGTTAAAAAAATCATACATTGTGATTTCTGGATTTTTTTTTTTAGATTATGTCTCTCACAGTGGACATGCACCTACGATGACAATTTCAGACCGCTCCATGATTTCTAAGTGGGAGAACTTGCAAAATAGCAGGGTGTTCAAATACTTATTTTCCTCACTGTAGGTGTATTTTGAATGTACAATATATTGCTACAATATCAATTATCAACTAACATAATAGAATTTCAGAATTTTAAACTTATTTTATAGGTAGATATTAGATAAATATCAGACAATTGTAAAATTGTTTGTATTTAGATATTAGAGATTATTTTGCCATAATCCAATGCTCTCTTAAAGTTAATCTTTAAAAAAAAAAAATTTGTTTCATTAACACTAAATGTACTCTTTAGCAATGTCACAATGATTATCCAGAATGTCAAAATGAATATCAGTTTTCATACTTTACATCGGAATGTTTTGATGCCTAAAATTATTTAAAACATTTTATTTCTTAAAGTATAGAGTTTTAAAACTTTGCATTTATTGCTCATCAACCATAACATGAAAATAATTATCGGGTTATTGTATTGGCCAGGATTTTAATATCTTATTTTTTATAATCGATGTTGTCACCATATCATTTTCCAGTAGCCCCGGATTAATTAGGCTAGTCTTATGGCAAATATGCATTGTCCCTATAAAGATAAGCAATTTCAAATATGTGTTAGATAGCAATTCAGTGTAGCAACTGTCAGCGCTCCTGCATTGTTTTGAACACACGTAATGTCATGATCAGTCGACAAGCATTAATTTAAAGCAACAAGGGTGCCAATTAAGAGGTGTGATGTATTTTAGTGTAGTCTGACACTATTATTTACAATACTTAATCACAGTTCTACGTTCATAATGGTCAAAATACAAAGACTTTTTTTCATTCATAGATAACAACAATAGACCTTTCAATTATTGGCCACAGAACTATATTTAATTTCAGAAATAGGGTTGGCTTATACACATACATTTAAAAAAAAATGATCAATTCAGTGATGTGAATGCTGGAATACAGTTTCTGTGTTCTAGTGCTGTGTGGATTATAGGAAGACAGGAAACCGACAGTAAAATTGGGGAAGTTGACAATACTGTTCTCTTTGTGCTCAATTTTGTGGCAGATATTCATTTGGGATGTGTGGTGTGGCATGCACTGTGAGAGAATGTATTGAGCAGCATTCAAAAGAGGGTTAACTGTGCAAATCAGGTGGAACAGAAAGACTGCAGTGTGAAAAATCTGCCGCAATCTTGTTTCTCTCTCTGATTGGATAAACATCTAGCCTATGGCGTTGTGACTTGGTATGCAGGTCTCAGACAAAATTGTTTAAGTGGAGTTCAGATGTTGAAGGGCATGACGATGTGAGCTGATTGTGTGAGTGTGTGGTTTCCACTGGTGGGTAAATATAATAAGGAGACCAAAAAAAGTGGTTTTCTAAAAGCGGTGATTCCCAACCAGGGAAATAACAATAATATAATTAAGAAACAATGAATTGAATTATTTAAAACTGAATGGTTCTTTTTTGAGGAAAGAGAAAATAATGTACAAATGTATTTTAAAACTTGTTTGTATAGCATTTGTGGCAGAATACATTTCTATTTCCACAAAAATATTATGCAGCGCGACTGTTTTCAACATTGATAAAAATAAGAAATGTTTCTTGATGAGCAAATCAGCATATTAGAATGATTTCTGAAGGATCATGTGACACTGAAGACTGGAGTAATGATGCTGAAAATTCAGCTTTACCATCACAGAAATAAATTACATTTTAAAATATATTAAAATAGAAAACAGTTTTTTTAAATTGTAATAATATTACTGTCTTTACTGCATTTTTTTTTTCTTTTTTTTCTTATCAAATAAATGCATGGACTTGAACAAAGTGCATAGGCTATTATGCTACTTTGAGTTTTTTCTCTCACAATGTTTTTGTTGCTGTTGTTTAAAAGGTCTTATTTAATAATATTGTCGAATGATATTACATTATATCAAGTATAGTGTCATATGAACTAGGGCTGAACCCATTCAAAATTTTCAATTTTGGGATTCGAATATTTGTTTTTGTTTTGGGTTTTTAATTTTTTATTTATTTAAGTAGCCTACCCTTTACTGTGTCAGTAATTACTACTAATTTCTGATTTGAGAGTGATTTGTTTGTCAGAAAAAATGCACTCAATTTTATTTTATTTTTTTGTAAAAATGCAGAGAGTTTTCTGTAAGGGTTGGGTTCTAGGGGAATATACAGTTTTTACAGTCTAAAAATTATGATGTTTATGGAAAGTCCCCATAAAACATGGAAAGCCAATGTGTTTGTGTGTGTGTGTGTGTGTGTGTGTGTGTTCTTTGCGGGAATGATGCTCCCCACCATCAGATCCAGGTGTCTTTCCGTTCCCTTCCCCCAATCCGAGGCAGATGTAGTCTGTGCAGTCATGGAGATAGTGCTTTTAGCACATCCATGATCAAAGAACCTATACTTATGGCACAATAAGATCCTGCTAATAATCCACAATTACTTTCAGACACATGCTAGTGCCAATCAGAAAGAATCATACAAAAATAACTAACTACAACAAAGCACTTCAGCAATACGTATGTATGATACCATCGATTAGATAAACCCACTTGTGTACAATGACAAAAATGCCCTCATTGCCGCGAGCTTACAAAACGTGTTGTTAGTTTTGACATGCAGTTGTCTTTTTGGCTGTTTATTCGGAACAGAAACCGGAAAGCAAAAATCATCAAAGCCAATTGGTTTTTCCATTTAGCGTAACGCAGTTAAGCTTCAAAGCTGAGAAGTCGGACTTGGTGCAAGAAAGAAATATGAAAAGGGGAAAACTGACAATAACTGCAAAACTGTCAGACATGAGAGACATTTTCAGAGAAGGGCCTGCTTAACTACTCACTTCAGACTGAGGCAGTAGATCAGACGTTTCGTTCAGCAGCGACTTAAGTTTCTCAGCATTGCAAAAACACAAGGAGAAGCAGCGTGGAGCTCATTATCATACAGCATATAAAGTGTATATTGGAAACTGCTGGCACTTACAGCTGAAGCTCTGACTCAATAATGAGCAAGTCTACATAGAACTGATCCAATTTTCCATTTTTCTTGTGTTTTTAATTCTTCTGAAAAGTCCATTTAGAAAGCAAGCACCCTGTAGATTGGCTGAAATTCGGGACGGTGTTCGGATATATATGATATTAGACTATAGCCTATAATAAAAGATAATGAATTTCAAACCTGAAACAAACATATTTTTATTCAAAGATCAACAGTCTGTCATTAGTCTTTAGTCTGCCACAAAAAAACAACATTAAAATCATGACCTCAAATGTCATTGTGAAAAAATTAAATAATAATTACTGTTGTAACAGTGCGTAAATCAGACCTTTCAGGCTATAGCCTACCGCTAATAAGCCTTATGCCAAAATTATTATTACAACTAAATTGTCGGTCATTAAATTAGAAAACGAAATAATTGTGTAGATAATTTGCTTTGTGTGACCCGACATCAGACATTAGGCCGAAGTATTTTGTTCCACACAGTGCCGTGACCAATCACTCTTTATTACTGGCTGCCTGCACATTCACTGTCCTCGCGGCTGCTGCAACTTGCGCTCGCTTATCAATGTCTTTGAACGAAGTCTCTTATGCTAACTGCGTTTGCTTGATCAAAAATACAGAGAAGCAGTAATTTTGGGAAATATTATTACAATTTAAAAAAACTGCTTTCTTTTGGAATATATTTTAAAATGTAATTTATTCCTGTGATTTTTCAGCAGCCATTACACAAGTCTTAAGTGTCACATAATCCTTCAGAAATCATTCTAAAATGCTGATTTGGTGTTCAAGAAACTTTTTTTATCAAAATTGAAAAAATGCACTGCTTAATATCTTTTTGAAAACCATTAAAGTTAAAAAAGACAGCATTTATTTGAAATATAAATATTTTGTAAAATTATAAGTCTTTTTTATGCATTCTTGCTGAATAAAAGTAGGCCTATTAATGTCTTTAAAAAAAATTCACTGACCCCAAACTTTTGAACAGTTTATGTGTGTTTGTGTGTAATATATATATATATACAGTGAGGAAAATAAGTATTTGAACACCCTGCTATTTTGCAAGTTCTCCCACTTGGAAATCATGGAGGGGTCTGAAATTGTCATCGTAGGTGCATGTCCACTGTGAGAGACATAATCTAAAAAAAAAAATCCAGAAATCACAATATATGATTTTTTAACTATTTATTTGTATGATACAGCTGCAAATAAGTATTTGAACACCTGTCTATCAGCTAGAATTCTGACCCTCAAAGACCTGTTAGTCTGCCTTTAAAATGTCCACCTCCACTCCATTTATTATCCTAAATTAGATGCACCTGTTTGAGGTCGTTAGCTGCATAAAGACACCTGTCCACCCCATACAATCAGTAAGAATCCAACTACTAACATGGCCAAGACCAAAGAGCTGTCCAAAGACACTAGAGACAAAATTGTACACCTCCACAAGGCTGGAAAGGGCTACGGGGAAATTGCCAAGCAGCTTGGTGAAAAAAGGTCCACTGTTGGAGCAATCATTAGAAAATGGAAGAAGCTAAACATGACTGTCAATCTCCCTCGGACTGGGGCTCCATGCAAGATCTCACCTCGTGGGGTCTCAATGATCCTAAGAAAGGTGAGAAATCAGCCCAGAACTACACGGGAGGAGCTGGTCAATGACCTGAAAAGAGCTGGGACCACCGTTTCCAAGGTTACTGTTGGTAATACACTAAGACGTCATGGTTTGAAATCATGCATGGCACGGAAGGTTCCCCTGCTTAAACCAGCACATGTCAAGGCCCGTCTTAAGTTTGCCAATGACCATTTTGATGATCCAGAGGAGTCATGGGAGAAAGTCATGTGGTCAGATGATACCAAAATAGACCTTTTTGGTCATAATTCCACTAAACGTGTTTGGAGGAAGAAGAATGATGAGTACCATCCCAAGAACACCATCCCTACTGTGAAGCATGGAGGTGGTAGCATCATGCTTTGGGGGTGTTTTTCTGCACATGGGACAGGGCGACTGCACTGTATTAAGGAGAGGATGACCGGGGCCATGTATTGCAAGATTTTGGGGAACAACCTCCTTCCCTCAGTTAGAGCATTGAAGATGGGTCGAGGCTGGGTCTTCCAACATGACAATGACCCGAAGCACACAGCCAGGATAGCCAAGGAGTGGCTCTGTAAGAAGCATATCAAGGTTCTGGCGTGGCCTAGCCAGTCTCCAGACCTAAACCTAATAGAGAATCTTTGGAGGGAGCTCAAACTCCGTGTTTCTCAGCAACAGCCCAGAAACCTGACTGATCTAGAGAAGATCTGTGTGGAGGAGTGGGCCAAAATCCCTCCTGCAGTGTGTGCAAACCTGGTGAAAAACTACAGGAAACGTTTGACCTCTGTAATTGCAAACAATGCAAACAAAGGCTACTGTACCAAATATTAACATTGATTTTCTCAGGTGTTCAAATACTTATTTGCAGCTGTATCATACAAATAAATAGTTAAAAAATCATACATTGTGATTTCTGGATTTTATTTTTTAGATTATGTCTCTCACAGTGGACATGCACCTACGATGACAATTTCAGACCCCTCCATGATTTCTTAGTGGGAGAACTTGCAAAATAGCAGGGTGTTCAAATACTTATTTTCCTCACTGTATATACCTAACATATAGGATATTGACCAATATTGCAGAATTTTATTTTATCAGTACATATGGGATTTATATTAGCCAATATTACATACTTATAAATTTGTATTTAGATATTAGAGTTTTTTTGTTGTCCTGTAATGCTGTCTTAAAGTTAATCTTTAAAAACTATAATAATTTAATAATACTTTTAATGTAATCTTTAGCAATTCTCAAAATGAATATAAATGTATCATACTTAACGTTTTGATGTCTAAATATACTTGGAGCAAAAACGTATTTTTTTACGTATTTATTTATACACATACGTTTTTTTATTGTACTTATTAAAAAAGTATAGAATTTGAATATTGTCCGTTACTGGTTGTCAGCTATAAGATGAAAATAATTATTTGGTTATTGTATTGGCCAGGTTTTTAATATCTAATTAATATAATCAGTGTTGTCATTAATTACCCCAGAGTAATTACTCACATGATATTTACAGCTCATGTGATTGGTTCAAAAATAATCTTGGTCTTATTGTCCCAATAAAGATTTCAAATCACACACTTCCAGGGCTTCTATGCCAGCTGAGAAACTGCCTTTGAGATTAAGATGAGGCAAAATGCAAACAAATAACTTTCTCCAGATATCATTTCCCTCCTTGTGTTAAACAATGGCTTTTGCATTTTGTTTTCTTAATTTGTCATTCTTGTGTAACATTCAAAACTACGATGCACAAATGAGCTGACCTGGTAATCGAATTCATGTAGACAATAAATGTACTTGTTCAGGTGGTGGAAGGGTCTCCCAGGCTGTTTCATTAATGTTTCAAACACCCACGGAAAAGCCCTGTACCAGAACACTAACATCAGCTGGGTCCTAATGCTCTAAAGTCAATTAAATGTTCAGTACTCCCTCAGGTTTTGTGTAATTAATGTTTTAAGCATCTCACTCTCTTTCTCTTCCTTTTTGTTGTGCTTTGCAGTCTGCTCGCAGTACTCACGGGGCGTGTTCGCCATTTTCGGACTGTACGACAAGAGGTCGGTTCACACGCTAACTTCCTTCTGCGGCGCACTGCACATCTCCCTCATCACGCCCAGTTTCCCCACAGAGGGCGAGAGCCAGTTTGTCTTACAGCTGCGGCCATCCATACGAGGAGCTCTTCTCAGCCTGCTAGACCACTACGAATGGAATCGCTTCGTCTTTCTCTACGATACCGACAGGGGTAAGACAATAAAAAGCTCAGAAACACACCCACTCATGCTAATACACATGCCCACTTGCTAGTTAGATCAGAGAAATGTTATTAAGTGACACTGTTTAATAGGTGTATATACTAATATTCTGCATAATGTCTTGAAGGAATAGTTTTCCCAAAAATGAATATGCTAATCTCATGTTGTTCCAATCTTGCATGACTTTCTATCTTCTATGAAACACATTAAGATAAATTTTAAAGAATCTTTACAGACCTATTTTACATACAGTAGCGGTTCATAGTGAAAACGTCTGTCAAGCTCCAAAAAGGACAAAAAGCACTTTAACAAAGCACCATACAAGTCTGAAGCTTTTCAAATTTTATATACAACAGACTGATTTTTTTTTTTAACCATACTTCAATCTGTTTTTAGACCAAATCGTTCTTTTAAGTCAGTTATTTTAATGAGCCAGTTGATCTGGTTTACAAATCAAACTACTGGTCACTTTTTTAATGCAGTTACAATGAATGAGGACTGGATATTTCAAGTTTTAAATAGGATTCAAAAGCATCGTAAAGTTATCATAAAAGTGGTCCATATGAATCATGCACTATATTCAAAGTCTTCTAATTCCATACAATATCATATGTGATGAACAGACCGAAATTTAAGGACTTATTCACTGATAATCTTCCTCTCCAACAGCTGTTAGTTGTTGCGAACAAGTGAGTCAGTGTCTGTACAAGTTGAATTTGAGAACAGAATCATTGAGGATTCATTCAGAACTGGAGTAAACGATTCATTAAAAAGATATGACTCAAAAGAAAATGATTTGTTTTCTTGAATTAGTCATTGCTAGTTCTCTAAATAACTGTCTTGAACTTTAAAAACATCTAACAAAGAATATGTTGGCCTGTTCCTCACAAAAAGATGTCATATGACTTCAGAGAACTTGGAATTTAGTGTTTAAGTAATATGAATCAATTTTATGAAAGAAACCTTTTATGTTTCACAGAAGAAAGAGAGTCATACAGGTTTGGATCAATGTGTGGGTGTATCCAATGATATTGGATATGCAATGTAAATGTAGAAGTTATCAGCTATGTTGAAGAGCATTTGTCACCTAAATCAATGTAACTACTACATTATTGGTTGTCTCATGGAGTCAGGTGACTAGGAATGATCAGAATTTTATTTCCAGGGAGCTTGTTATTAAAAGAGAGCCTTAATCTCTGGAGATGGGGCCAGGTCTTAAACTCACAGATACTCTTATGAGCAGTTTGTTGGCCAGAAACAGCCACTCTCTTTTTTTGCTTGCATGTCTCTCTCCCCTATCCTCTCCATCAATGTCTTTTTCTTTTCTCGTCTTGTTCTGCTGTGTTAGACTGAGACTATCCCAGGAGCCTCGGAGGTGAGCTGTGGCTTTAGGTCTGACACACTTCTGAAATGCATGCACAGACTTCCTTTGAAAGATGAGCACAATTTCCTACTGTCATCTGAGACTGTAATTCATAAGGGCTCATTGCAAAATATCCTATAAATAACACAACTGATCTGTGTTGTCCCGTGCAAGTATAAGATGCGCTGTTCTCTGTCATATCACGGATGTTCCTGACATGCAGATTTCTTGGAGTTTCTATGATTGGTCGTCTCACATCTGCCACAGGCATGTTTTTTTGTTTTTTTTACATCCCATATGCCACTTATTTACAAAGTTTCCATATGGTGAGCTAAATCAAGTTTTTTTTTTTTTATGTTAGCAAAATCAGAGCATTCAAGATCCTTGTATCTACTTCATCAAGTGTTTATACAGTAAATAAGGCACTTTTTTACATAGAGCAATAAAACCACAAGAGAGACTTTTTAAAGATAGGCCTTAATCATGTTTACCCATCCACTTTTATGTTGTGCCTGTAAACACTGTAAAATCCATAGTTGGAGGATGGACCAACTGCAGATTGCAGTTTATGTCCTCCTCCACACATCCATATACTTTATTTCTTTTAAAAACATGTTTAAAATAGATTTTGTGTCATCTCGAAAAATACATTCCGTTCAAGTTATTGGTGATGCTTACTGTAAAGCACAGCCTTGAGAGGCTTATTGCACTATTGCAGCAACAGCAATATTATAAAAGAAGGCAAAAATGTATTATTATTATTATTTAGATTATTATTATTATTAATACATTGTTGTTGTTTGTAATAATAATAATTAAAAAAGTATTATTCTTATTCTTATTTATAAATAATTGTACACACACACACACAAATTACAACCTGTCCTAAACTAACAAACAAATACATATATTTATAATAATAATAATAATAATATATTATTATTTTATTAGTATTAATATTAACAATAATTTATTATTGTAAATTAATATTATTATTAACAATTTTGTTATGTGTTTTTATAAAAAAAAATATATATATATATATATATATACTGTATATATATATATATGTGACCCTGGACCACAAAACCAGTCTTATGGGTAATTTTATTAAAATTGAGATTTATACATCATCTGAAAGCTGAACACATAATCTTTCCACTGATGTATGGTTTGTTAGGATAGGACAATATTTGGCCGAGATACAACTATTTGAAAATCTGGAATCTGAGGGTGCAGAAAAATCGAAATATTGAGAAAATCACCTTTAAAGTTGTCCATTTCTATTCGCGATTGTGCTCACAAACATTTATTTTTTTGATATTTATGGTGTGAAATTTACAAACTTTCTTCATGGAACATGACCTTTACTTAATATCCTAATGATTTTTGGCATAAAAGAAAAATCGATAATTTTGACCCATACAATGTTTTGTTGGCTATTGCCACAAATATACCCGTGCTACTTAAGACTGGTTTTGTCATCCAGGGTCACATATATACATATAAATTAATAATCATTTATATTTTCAATGTTTAAAAATGGCAAGCATTGAAAACAGTTTATAACTTTATAACAGCTTATTCAGACATAATTTAGAGACAGAGACCTATACTTATAAAAGGGTACATTTGAGTGAGGCATAAACCCAAGACTGATAGATGAAGGTATTTGAAAAGTACTGGAGTGATTATATAGTGTAATATGGATTATTCAGTTACTTTTGGGGTGAACTATTACTTTAAGAAAAAGAGAAAATGATTTTCCAAAACTTGGTTAGTGCCCCTGTCACTTCTGAAATGATTGCGACAACTGTCAGAAAAGACGTTCAGATTATCATTTTAATCTGGTTGGCCAATATTAGTGCTTTTGTGGTCTTGAAAAGCACAGATTTGTCCTGATGGTCCTTGTTTAGACTACTGGCTGAGTTGTTTTAGATTCAGTCTGCTGTGAGAGCTTCTGAGCAGATACAATCTGACTGGGATGTGGACATGATGAATGGTTTAGTGTAAAAGGTTGGCACTTCACTACATTTTCATGGTCTGTTGTCCTTCTCTTCTCTCTCTGTCTATGCCTACCCCATATGCGCACACACACACACACACACACACACACACACACGGCTGCTTCCCCCTGCTGGGCTGGATGGAAGATGAGGGGGGAAGGGTGGATGCTGGCAGCTGATTTTGGATCTCGTTGGTTCTTGCACACTCATGGATATTTCACATATGCACATGACACCCCAAGCTACTGATTTATCAGCTATTAATCAGAGCTCGATTCTTCACTGGGGGCTTGAATTATTAGCAGCAGAGGCTGAGATTTGAAATAGATGGCAGATGAATTTTAGCTCCGAGTTCGTGGTCGATACTGCAGGTGTCTGCAGATATTGAGTGCAGAGCAGGTTTAGTGTGTTGCTTGTGAATGTGTAAGTAATCAGGCTACTTGACTGATTGCTGTTTGTTTAACACACTGGCATGTTAAAATGTCCACATCAGCCATCATGTACAGTGCTTTGATATGTTAATTCATGACTATTTGTGTTACACGTGTCCCGAGAGCATCAGGGCATTGGTAAACACCATGGTTGCTCAACCAGCATTTAATGCATAATGTTCATGGTACAAGCATGATGCTGCAAACAGGGTTGTGGATTTGATTTTCACAAATGCCGATAAAACGCATACCTTGAAATGCTATGGATAAAAGCATCTGCCAGTTGCATGAATGGATTAAATACACCATTTTAACACATCCTAGTGCCTCTTTTTTTTTTTTTTTTTGCATTAAAGGTGCATGGTTTTAATTTCTGAAATAAATACAATTTTATATATATTATTATTATAAATATATTTATTTGTTTGTTTGTTAGTTCAGGTTATAATGCAACTAATGCATTTCATAAAATTTGCAAATAAAATTTTTACCTATTAAAATAATGATTCATTCTGTCATCATTTACTCACCCTCATGTCATTCCTAACCTGTATTTCTCTCTTTCTTCTGTAGAATGCAAAACAAAGATTCATATTTTTTTTTTAAATAACATTTTTGTGTTTTTGTCTATTCAATGAAAGTCAGTTTGGCCCAAAATAACACCTGAATTAAAGAAAAAGAAGGGAAAAACACTTTTTTAACTTTTTCAAATGATCTTATTTGGTGTTCCACAGAATATGGAAAGTCATGCAGGTTTGAAACAATGTGAGGGTGAATACATTTTGACATAATTTAAATTTTTGGGTAAACTATCACTTTGAGATGGGTGAAAATGTATATAGGGGTAAGGAAACATTTACAATTTTTACTGGGTTAGATCATAGACTGTAAAAAAATATGGACGACGACCCTTCGCTCTCTTCCATTGGTGAGAAGTGAAGCCGCCAGTGTCCCGATATGGCGCTGACATCTTGGGGCTTGAGTCTGCGCAGTCGCGATTTCGGGACCAGACCTGCGCAGTAGTGAGCAGGAAGTAAAGCCACGAAATCAAGGCCCCACCTTCACTCTTGGTGTGAAATAATTAATTATAGAAATTTAGATATTAAATTTAAAGCTCCAATCTCCTCAGTCCTCCGAAGATCCCGAAAAAAAGTCTGTTGGTGCTTCAGTGACTACTTCGCTCAGAGAACCTGTCAATCACAGCTGTCAATCATGGCGTCACACCACCGTTTTTATAGCATCAAATAACTAACTAAAAACAAACTTATTTTAAAAACAAACCCTTGCATTTACATCAGCGTGATAAAAACTACAGTAAATGACAGAAACCACCTTCGGAAAAAATATATTTGAAGTGTAATTTAATTGTTTAGTTGGTCTCAAGTCCCGTTGAATAACACGGGGAGGCGTGTTTATGACCTATACTAGGACCAGTCACCGGGGGGCGATCGAGACGGTTTGGCTTCACTTTTCAGGGCTTGTGCAGCACGCTTGGGTTAGATAAAAAAATAAAAAAAAAAATTTTCTTTATTGTCATCTGTGATAGACCCATATACTAACATAAATACCTCCCCATTTAACATTTAGGCTACAAACACCCGAATGAGCTAAAGAGTTGCCAGATCAAGCACAGGTTAATCTATTAAATAGTGGAACCGAGTGAGCTGCGTTGCCAAATTCTGATTGTGACCATAAGGGTCCGTTTTACAGGGACATCTGCTCATCTTGGAGTCAAGTGGGCCTCAGCGCCTAGTGCCTATTTCAAACAGCTAGATTAACATATCCAACACCATCCCTGTCTGATTAGTACAAGCAGCACTGAGGACTGTAGCTGGAATCACAAGCACTGTAATGGAGCTCTCAAGAAGCCTCAATCACACCTTGGAGAAGGTGACAAAAATCAGCTCTTTCTGACTTCCAATTTTACCGGCACGCCTGCATGATGTTGGCTTCTATTTTAAGGATGCAGGAGATTAGTTTCATGAAGAAGGGTGTTTTTGTCCATTTCTCTGAGCACTGTTGAGGCTTCTGGGACTGTAAGCTTCCATGGATTGGAATTGAGGCCTAAAATGAGTCTGCATGAAAGGACAGGAGGTTGGTATCAGCGCCCTACGATCTGTGCCACGTGATCGCTCACATCGCACTGGTGCAGGAATGACTCACTGACAATGCCACAAATCACATTCTTTCAGATAAATTGGAGCCGTGGCTCAACGGTTCAAGCCTTCGGTGGTTTGATGCACTTGCTGATCAAATGCCTCACTGTCCCTTTTTTGTCATAGGTTATTCCATACTACAGGCCATCATGGAAAAGGCTGGCCAGAACGGTTGGCAGGTCAGCGCTATATGTGTTGAGAACTTTAATGATGCCAGTTACCGACAGCTTCTCGAAGACCTGGACCGTAGGCAGGAAAAGACATTTGTCATAGACCTGGAGGCAGAGAGACTGAACAACATGCTGGAACAGGTGAGATAAGGGGACGTTTTCAGGTCGATATAAATTCAGGTGTCCCCTTTTGCCCTCTGATGCATGCATTATTGTAAAATAACATGAAATATATTAATATTTTATATATAGTCAAACCAAAAATTATTCAGACACCATATATCATTTGTGATATTTTTTTACCAGTGGGTGCAGGACACTATAGTTCATTTATGTAAGTGAGGATAGCAAAATAAAGGAAACTGTGACATAAAATTCATCATACAGTGGGACAATTTGGGACCAAAAATAATTCAGACACTTTGACCTGACCATGTTTTGCTTAAGCATTTTTTTTTCTTTAATTGCTAATGCGACCTTTTTACACCACAGACTGAACAAAATTAAGCATTGCTTGGTAATTGGTTGACCTGAATTGGTATTATCTAATTGTGTACTTAAATTTAACAGCTTTAATCTCTAACAAAAGGATGGCCAAAACCAGTGAAATATCAACTGATTTGATAACTCTGAGTTCTTGTCATATTTTATTACCATTTTCTAAACTATAGCGAATAAACTGTGATAATCTGAGAAATGTTGAAAGTGTCTGAATACATTTTGGTTTGACTGTGTGTGTATATGTTATATATATACAGTGCCCTCCACAATTATTGAACCCCCTGGTAAATATGATCAAAATTGGCTGTAAAAAATAAATCTGCATCGATTATCCTTGTGATCTTTCATTCAAAAAATGTGCAAAATTCTAACCTTTCATTGAAGTAAAAGAATTGAAAGTGGGGGGAAATCACATTATGAAATAAATGTTTTTCTCCAAAACACATTGGCCACAATTATTGAAACCCCTAGAATTTTTTACGAGTAAAATATCTCTGAAGTATATTCCCATTAATATTTACCTTTTTTAGTACACCAGGGTGACTAGGAACATGAAACTGTCCAGCTATGACTTCGTGTTTCACAGAAGTTTAAATATGAGGAAACACAAAGGCCAAATCCCCTTAATCATCCATCACAATGAGTAAAACCACAGAATATAGTTCTGATGCGTAGCAAAAGATTGTTGAGCATCACAAACTAGAAAGTGGCTGTAAGACAATAGCTAAAGAATTGAAAATCCCCATTTTGACCATCAGGGCAATAATTAAGAAGTTATAACCAACTAAAGATGTTATGAATCTGCCAGGAAAAGGACGTGTGTCTATACTGTCTTAATGCACGGCGAGTATGAAAGTTTGACTGGCCAAAGACTCTCCAAGGATCACAGATGGAGAATTGCAGAGATTAGTTGAGTCTTAGGGTCAGAAAGCCAAAAAAAAAAAATTATCAAACAACCCCTACATCCCCACATGTTGTTTGGGAGGGTTTAAAAAAAAACCTCCTCGCTCATCCAAAAACAAATTCCAGCAAATTTAATTGTCAGACACGACTGGATCTTCAAACAACACAGGGTTCTGTGGTCAGATGAGACTAAAACAGAGCTTTTTGGCAGCAAACACACTAGATGGGTTTGGTGAACACAATGATAAAAAGTACCCCATGTGTACAATTTAATATACCATTGGATCTTTAATGTTGTGGGCATATTTTTCTGCTGGAGGTCCTGGACTTCTTGTTCAGATACATGGCATTGTGGATTCTATCAAATATCAACAGATAAAAAATCAAAACCTGACGCCTTCTGCTAGAAATCTTATAATATGCCGTGGTTGGATCTTCCATCAGGACAACGATCCAAAACAAACATCAAAATCAAAACAAAAATTTGTTGTGGAGCACAAAATGAAGCTTCTGCCATGACCGTCTCAGTCCCCTGACCTGATGAGTGGGCTGAACTGAAGAGGAGAAGCACCAACATGGATCTGGGAATCTGAAGGATCTGGAGAGATTCTGTATGGAGGAATGGTCTCTGATCTCTTGTCAGTTATTCTCCAAACTCATCAGGCATTATAGAAGAAGACTCAGAGCTGTTATCTTGGCAAAAGGAGATTGCAAAAAGTATTTAATAAAAGGGTTTCAATAATTGTGGACAACGTGTTTTGGAGAAAAACATTTATTTCATAATGTGATTTCCCCCCACTTTCAATTCTTTTACTTCAATGAAAGGTTAGAATTTTTCAAATTTTTTGAATGAAAGATCACAAGGATAATCGATGCAGATTTATTTTTTACAGCCAATTTTGATCATATTTACCAGGGGGTTCAATAATTGTGGAGGGCACTGTATGTATATATATATATATATATATATATATATATATATATATATAGATATAGATATAGATATAGATATAGATAGATAGATAGATAGATAGATATATTATATAGATAGATAGATAGATAGATAGATAGATAGATAGATAGATAGATAGATAGATAGATAGATAGATAGATAGATAGATAGATAATTATTTTTTTTTATTTATTTTTTACTTTATATAATTGGAGTGGACATATTTTCACTTATGGGTAAGCTACAAAAATATGGTAATTCCTGTATGAAAACGTTTCTTTTAATCTCCTGAAAAATAATTTGGGGTTGACAACATAATTGATGTACATTTATTTTATTTTATTTAAAATGTGTGTTTTAAATTTCATTGTAAAAATAGCACAATGCTACATAAAAAGCACAGTCAGAGAGAATTGTAAGGAAGAGGTAAAGGTAATGCAACACTATACCCTGAATGGTTAAAAATGTTTTTGAAGGTCTGTACACTGTACTGAACACTGTGCATCAGAGTTCACTAAAGAGAATTAAATATGCTCAAGGTCCTGAGGGGGAAAAAAACACATTTCCTCAAGTAACTCTGTTGCAGAAATGGCACATTAGACAGGCATATTTCTTTATTCCCTACAAACTGATCCCTTAATATTTTATTTTGTAGCTGTCAAAGTCATTTTAAGATATTCTAGCTGGTGTTTGCGTTAATATTCATCAAATTTCAGCGTGGTATTGGAAAAGGCAGCGTGTTTGATTAGAAATAATTAATAACAGCGGAATTCTGTTTTCCCAATGGCTTACAGCTCTGCTGTACATTCATATGCTGGATGAATGCTGACAAATGTATTTGCTTTTAGAATTTGCCCTCACTACAAATGTCTGGTTTATCTCCACAGATTGTGAGTGTCGGCAAGCATGTCAAAGGCTACCATTACATCATGGCAAATTTGGTGAGCTAAATGTTATTCCTTTATCGCCTTATTCTCCCTGTCAGCTTGTCTGCCTTTCATATTCTGCTTTATCTCTTACTTTCTACATATTCCACTCTACTGGTCTCTCCTTCTCTCTCTCTCTCTCTCTCTCTCTCTCTCTCTAGTTGTCTTGGCCTTGCTGTCTCCTGCCCTCCCTCATTCTTCTTCTTTCTTAATCCTCTCTTTTCTTTAAGCAAGATACATCAATTTGAGAGACTAATTCGTATTCCAGTGAGCGGTTGTGACAGTGTTTTAATGATGCTGGGAGCTGCAGAGCATGCTCTCTCTCTCTCTGCTCTCTGGCTGTGCACGGAATTGGCTCACAGAGGCGAGCTGGATATGAATGTTTGTGGAATTTCTCTTATCGTAGCGCTGCATTGCCAACTACATTTTAATAATCTTTCTCTCTCTCTCTCTCTTTCTCTCTCTCCCTCCCTCTCTCTCTATCTATCTGTATTTCTTACTATTTCCCCTTCTTTGCTCTGGCAGGGTTTTAAGGACATCAATCTGGAGCGTTTCATGCATGGGGGAGCCAATGTGACAGGCTTTCAGCTGGTGGACTTCAGCAATCCCATGGTTATTAAACTCATGCAGCGCTGGAACAAGTTGGACCAGCGCGAGTACCCCGGCTCTGACGCACCTCCCAAGGTACTCTTGCATGGCCCAGTCCAGTATGGAACCACTTTGAAACTAGATACATTTACATAAATGCATAAACGTCCCATTTTAATCCCTCCAGACACTTTGAGAGAACTCTCAAATCTCCAGAAAGAGTCTGATGATCTAACCCAATGCTTTTATATGCGTGCTTGTGATGTTTGAGTAAGGCAGAAAGATTTAAAGAAAGAATCGAGAAAGGAAACATGGATGGATGGGTGAGAGGGTGGGTGGAAGAAAGTAAGGATGGTTGAATGGATAGGTGGGTGGGTGGGTTTGTGGGTAGAAGGAAGCAAGTAAAGAAGGAAGGGAAAGACATATAGAGAAAGGAAGGGAGGATGGATGTATGATTGGATGGATAGATGGAAAGCTTAAGAGTTGGAAGAGAAGAGGACGGAAGGATGAGAGGTAGGAAGGAAGGATGTAAGGATGGATATAAGAAAGGAAGGAACTGATAGATAGACGATAAATGAGGGAATAAACAAAGGATAGGTGGGTGGGTGGGTGGAAGAAAGTAAGGCTGGGTGGGTGTTTAGGAAGGAAGGAAGGAAATATAGGAAAAGGAAAGAAAGGAAGGGAGGATGGATGGATGGATGGAATGAAGGAAGGAAGGAAAGATGATTGGGTGGAAGAAAGGAAAGATAGATGGTTGTAAGCAAGGAAGGAAGAAAGGATGGATAGAATGATAGATGAAGGAAGGAAGAAAGGATGGATAGAATGATAGATGAAGGAAGAAAGAAAGGATGAAGGAATGGAAGGTTGGATGAATGGGTGGTTGCATGGATGGAAAAAGGCAGGGATGATGGATGGTTAGATGAATGAATGAATGAATGAATGAATGAATGAATGAATGAATGAATGAATGAATGAATGGAAAGATGGAAGGGTGGAAGGAAGGAAGGGTTGATGGAGTAAGGAGCAAAAGATGTAATAACATTATACACAGTGGTCAAAAGAAGGATTTATACCATAACTGGAATAAATGTCAAAGACAGAACCTAAAGAAATTGTGCCAATGTATTATAATATGCATTCTTACATAGAAAACACTGTGAAACGACTCAACCGGTATTGTAAATTATACACCTACATCATCATAAGCTTTTTCATTCATTCTAGTCTCACCAGCCGACTCCTGCTCGTGATTTGATATGCCTGTTTATGTCTGCGCCCTGAAAGCAAGGTTTTTGTTGATCCATTTTCACTGGGACTCACTTTCCCCTTGGGGCCTGATGAGGATGACATTCTTTGGAGGGCGGTTACATTGATCCCCTCCTGGTGATGTGGCGCGGTAAAGGCAATCCCTTTGGCGTGGCCTGAGGGGACATCGCTTTAACAGGCGGCTGCTCCTCACTGCACACCGCTAGCAAGAGCAGGATGATGGGGAGCGACATCCATGGACTAGCAAATGAGATGCTGTGGTCCAAACATGTGAACACGCACTGATCCACATATATGCTCTCACAGACCGCCCTGTGGTATTTAGACTGGGCTGCTCCATCTCTTTCATCCCAAATATAAGCTACTCCCATAAGCCTTTCTCAGACAGCAGCACGACCGACACCCCAAAACCTTATAAAATCTCTGAGCTGTTAGCCTTTCCTGCTGAGGCGATTGGAAAAGTCCTGAAGGCACCATCTAGTGAGGACACACTTTCTCCAGGGATCAATCCAGGTGTTTTAGGGCTTTAGCCGATGTGATTAAACTGCACCTATTGTAATACAGGATGTATTCTGTCCTGCGGGAGTCAGTAACCTAACACCTTTTTTGATAATTAATGTTGGACCATGAAACTGTGGTAGACTAAATATAAACACATTGCCTTAAAGGGATAGTTCACTCAAAAATGAAAATCTTCATTCTTTGATATGTTTCTTGAGCACCTAATGAGCATATTAGAATGATTTCTGAAGGACCATGTGGCACTGAAGATTGGAGTAATGATGCTGAAAATACAGCTTTGCCATCACAGGAATAAACTACTTTGAATCTATTTCAATATTTTAAACTGCATTACTGTTTTACTGTATTTTTGATTGAATAAATGCAGCATTGTTGAACATAAGAGATGACTTTTAAATACATGAAAAAATTTTACCGACCCTAAACTTTTGAACGGTGGTGCTTATTCGGAAGAATAATAGCATGCAGGTTTGGAATGACATGAGAATGTATGGTGAGTAAATGACAGAATTTAAATTTTTAGATGAACTATCTCTTTAAATACATTCTTCAATCTCTTGTTGTTACCTCTCTCTTGATTTCTATCTCGCTCTGTCATTCCATCTTTGCTCCTTGTATGCAGTTGTAGCCCAGGGGTGTTTCTGTGTGTTTTGTATTGTGTTTGTAACGGTCTAAATAGTCTCAGCTCTTGCATTAGAGATATACTGATGGAATACCAAAAACCATCTCAGCACTGCAAGAGTGGCTTCTTTCA
Organism: Rutilus rutilus; assembly: GCF_951802725.1. NCBI lineage: Eukaryota > Metazoa > Chordata > Actinopteri > Cypriniformes > Leuciscidae > Rutilus > Rutilus rutilus. The sequence goes on along the minus strand of NC_140231.1, from coordinate 20,193,487 downwards.
ACCATAAAGCAAGCTGGACATTCTGAACACACAGCAGCTCAGGCGACCCGCATCTGACTTAAACCACGTCATACTCTCTAAAATAGCAATGATAAACACAACAGTAGACTAAAACAAGGACATGAAGCGCCATGCCTCTAAAGGACAAATGCGTGTGCAGAGCTGCGGTTTGTTTCCTTTGTTAAAATTCCGTGCGTTGCCTGCAGTGATTCATTTTGTGGCGTTTTATCTCAGCGAGGCAGAGAGAAAGAGCACAAGCCACTTATTGGTGCAATCAGGCCAGCCTCCGATTGCAGCTGACGGGCCCTCCCCCACTCCCACCCACCAGAATCTGAACACTACTGTGTCAGAGCTCACTGATTTCACATTCTCTGCCCGCTCCTAATATGTGCAAGGACAAGCATGTGCGTTTCTGTTTTTGGTTTGTCCCTTGCTCTCTTTTTTTTTTTTATACCCCTTGATGCAGCTGCAAAATACGGACCTTGGTTGTCCTCTGCTCATGAGGAGACCTAACCCCATTTTGGTTATTCAACCCTTACAAATGGCTTTCATTGGTGTAAACCTAATGTAATTATGTTGACTCACTGACTGATATTAAATAAACACCATTTTGTTATAGTACAGACACTGAAGTGAATATGCAAGGCATTTATAAATAACATTGCACATGAATACTTGATTCTGATTGGTCAATCGCAGAATTCTGCAGTCTTTTTTTTTTATAAAATAAAATAATTGACAGGTAAGCGCTTTCCTGGATATGTATAAAAAGTTTATGGTTGGTAAGACTTTTAAATGTTTTTGAAGGAAGTCTCTTCTGCTCACCAAGGCTGCATTTATTTGACCAAAAACACAGTAAAAACTGTCCAATATATTGTAAAATGTTATTACAAATTAAAATAACTTTTTTATTTTAATATTTCTTTATATTTCTTTAAAGGCAGAGCTGAATTTTCAGCATCAATACTTCAGTCTTCAGTGTCACATGATCCTTCAGAAAACATTCTAATATTCTGATTTGGTGCTCAAGAAACATTTATTATTATTAACAATGTTGAAAATAGTGTTGCTTAATGCTTTTTTCAGCGTTTATTTGAAATAGAAAACATTATAAATGTCTTTACTGTGACTTTTGAAAAATGTAATGTGTCCTTGCTGAATATTTTATTTATTCATTTTTTAATCCTTCTGACCCCAAACTTAAAATCCTGAAATGTAGAAATTAAGATGATAATATATTATATATATGCCATTACACATACATGTTATGGTATAAATGGTAACATCTTACAATATATGTTAACATCAGCGAAAGCTAATAGTTTCATTCATGGTAAATTAATCATACACTATCATTTCAAATTTGATCAATTAACATTATTGAATGTTTTATGAACAAACAGGAAATAACAAAGATTAATAGTATTTATTTATAGATGAACTAACTTTAAATTTAGAGATTAACCTTAACTAGATTAATAAATGCTGTAAAATGCATTGTCATTTCATGACACCTAATGCACTAACTAATGTTAACAAACTGAACCCTTAAAACCCCATTAAAGCATTACTGTGTATATATATGTTGACCTTTCCATGACCCTCTGTTTCTGTAGTACACTTCCGCTCTGACGTACGATGGAGTGATGGTGATGGCAGAAGCATTCCGGAACCTTCGCAGACAGAAGGTGGACATCTCCCGCAGGGGCAACGCCGGAGACTGCCTGGCCAACCCCGCTGCACCCTGGAACCAGGGCATCGACATGGAGCGCACACTCAAACAGGTCACATGCACAGATGAGCAAATGCAGGCTTTATATAAGATGGGAAAGAAGTGCTTTGTGTAGTATTTCCATGGGAGGAATACAGACAGCTGAAATAAATGTCTTATGAAAAAAACAAGGCAGTGAGGTGATAGAGGGCCAAGGCTGAACAGAACAGTAATGAAAAATGCGAAATGTCCAAATTTGAACTGATGGAAAGTGGAAAATGACAGGGGAAATGGAAAGGAAACTATAAGGATGGAGAGAGCGAGAACCAAAGCAGAAAACAAGACGGATAGTGAAACAGTGAGAGCAAGAGAGAGAAGTGTGATGTTGTGTAGGGCAGGGTTTCTCAAACTTGTTTCAATCCAAGGACCCCTTTTTGTAACACCAGACTGTTCTCAGAACCCAACACTCCACCTCCCAAACAAATATATATACACATAAAACAATGTATAAAAAAAACAATTGTTTATCTCGCTGAGTAATTAAAACGAGCTATTAACAGTACTTTTTGCATACTGTCGCTTATGTATGCGTCAGTAATCACGACGTGCATGTCAAACATGTACAAAATACTATGAATAACTGAATCTTGAGTGTTTTATCAGCAGGAAATTGCTTAATTGCTTTTAATTATACACAGATTAATAAGAAATAAATGTTAATTTGTCTCTCCCACGTTTTCATTACTAAAAGAGTCCGGGCAGAACATATGAGCCTTTAGTATATTTATACTTAGTCCTGATGTGAGCTCAACAATTTAGAGAATAATGTCGCTGATGATTTGGCTCTGTAGTGGTTTTCAGATTTTCAGATTTTTATTCACAGTTCAAAGAATTTTCTGGTTATGTTAGATGGATCCCCGTTTGAGAAACACTGATGTGGGGTAATACTTCCAGAAGAAAGTGATGTTAAAGTTCAAGAAAGTAAGCGAATGTGTAAATGAAAGTGTTTCGAGGTGCTTTGCAGTGGTTGGATAAGCTGTAATGACATTGTTTATCACTGTAATCCAGGTGCGCCTCCAAGGATTAACAGGAAATGTCCAATTCGACCACTACGGGCGCAGAGTCAACTACACAATGGATGTTTTCGAATTAAAAAGTAACGGCCCCAGAAGGGTAAGATGTCATTCTTGTCGTGAGCATTGCAGAGGTCACCGCAGACAAATTTCTTTTTTTGTAATACGTCCACTTTGATATTGTATATCTGACTTAAAAATGTGCTTGTCTGTATTCATCTTTGATTCTGAGAAAGTGTAACCATGCTTTGCTTTTGCTCTGTCTCTCTACATCTGTCGAGTGTCATTTCAGTCTAATTCATTGTCTTTCTCGATGTGCTTAACGCTCTGTGCTTCACTTGATGCAGCTGTTTCTGTGAGAACAATCCCAGGAGACCCTGATGAGTCTTTATTATTTTATAGTCAGCGTTTTCTTTCTGTGCAATGTAACATCTTTTACTTCTCTTACAATACTTCAACGCATACTCATTTCACGCATATTGTATATGCATCTCTTTAAATGGTGAAAACAGCCATTTTAGATGCCTTATAAACCCATATGAATCATTGGCCATGTACACACTGCAGTTAAATGTGGTTGTCAGTTCATCTTTTAGTGTTTAATCCTGTTCTGTACACACACACTTCAGTAATTTTCAGTATCTACAACCAAATTAACCACCAAAAAAAGCAGGTACTGAAATCCGCATTTACAAAAATTCGATGCAGTGTGTACAGAACCAAACTAAACAACTGTCTGAGATGTTTCTCTCTTCTGTGTGTGCGGTGCAAGAAATCCCAGGGAAAGCAGCACGAGCCTTGACTCATTCTTGTTGCCAGATCTTGCTAGAAAAATGGTGAACAAGAACAAGCCCATAATAAATCGAAATGCTGTATGCTGAAAATAATACCGAAATATCACGACCTGTAACTGCTCGCTTTAATAACTTCGTAAACGCGATCGCTTTGTGAGCCAAGCTTTAACAACAATCCCAAAAACGCTTATAATAAGTGGACATGGCAACATTGCAAGAGCGTGCTCTGTGAAGCAGCCTTTACAAGCATAAACAAAACACAAGTTAACTTTGCTAAACATAACGAGTCTTTTGTCTTTGGTCGCGAGACGCCAGATCGTTGATACATCTCGGTTTTGGGAGTGAGTCGTGGTCCGATACACACACAAAACGATAATTTGTATTAAAAAAAAAAGTAAATAAATAAGTTTTTAACAAAATTTATATTGCTAATTTAAATAAATTGTATGCTATAAAATTTTGACAAAATTGTCTGAGAAGTTTGCAGTTATTTACTACCAAAATGTACAGTTTTTAAAATAATACACAAATGTCTGCCTTGAATGGTCTGGTGGTTTTAGCAGCAGAGCTATGTACGCACCAAAAGGCCTCGTGTGACACACCTTCTAAAGTTATGAGGAGCCCTCTGCCTCTGGCGTGCTTTATGGAGTGTGGCGGCTCCTGGCTGCTGTTGAGCAGTGCACCGGGGGAAGAGTGATGGGAAAAGGAGAAGGAGGGGAGCACAGGAACGAGCCGCCAGGGCTTGGCAGTCATTTATCAGGCAGTCGTGAGCCCCGCTTTAGGCGGATGCTGGAGCCTGGCTCTTCTTTCTCCCGTTCATCTGGGTTTCGTAAGGACACGGGCACACGCCGCTGCTCGTGTCTATTCTGCATGGCAGTTTTTCATCCCACAGCAAAATGTTACACGCAGCAACACAGCAACACTTAAGCCCCCAACGTAAAAACATTCCTATTTAGCATCTACATAATCACTTACAGTATAAATTTGAACTACCGTTCAAAGGTTTTTGAAAGAAGTCATTTATTTGATTAAAAATATCAACTATTTTTATATATTTAAAAATGTAATTTATTCATTTAATGGCAAAGCTTATTTTTAACAGCCATTACTCCAGTCTTCAGTGTCACATGATCCTTCAGAAATCATTCTAGTATGCTGATTTGGTGCTCAAAAAATATTTATTATTATTATCAATGTTGATTTTTATATTTTTATAAAAGTTTAAAAGAACAGAAATTTTGGAAAATTACAAATGTCTTTACTGCCACGTTTAAACCATGCTAAAATAATGTATGTTTCTTTAAATAAAAAAAAATAAAAAAAGCTAACCCCAAACTTTTGAACGGTAGTTTATTTTCTCTGAAAGTCTTAGTATAGGATAGTTTGTCCAAAAATGATAGTTCAAAAACCCATATGACTTTTTTCTTCTGTGAAACACAAAATAAGATATTTAAAATGTATTTTAAGCTGGGGTTTATTTTTTTTTGGACCCCATTAACTTTTAGCGTATGGACAGTGTGTAAGATAAAGGATGAATAGTTAGCCCGATTTAGACATCAAATTATTTCTGCTCATTTACACACACTTACCCAAATGAGCAGGCTTGAATGTATTCACTCACTCTCTGTCGGGTCTGGAGTCTCATTCTCATCACTGTCCCATCTCCAGATCGGATATTGGAATGATGCTGATAAGTTGGTTCTGACCCAGGATCAAGCCTTACTTCCCAATGAAACATCTGGCATGGAGAACAGAACCGTGGTTGTGACGACTATTATGGTGAGTAGAAGCATTTCCTGAGACTTCCTGAGACACATTTTACAATTTTTGTTTGTCCTTCATCTGAAAGCTTCACTGTACCAAAAGTCCCTCTCATTCACATGGTGAAAAAAAAGAATTTTCAGCAATGAATTTCTTCATAACATGCACGCACAAAGATTATGATCTGCAAACACTGCAGAAATTCACAGCCGCGCTGTGCTGTTCATCAAAACACATTTTCTCTCTGTGACCTGTCAGTCATACTGCTGTCCATCTAGATAACCCAAATGTTTTTACGTGTGCTGAATAGCATCTCTCAACATTGCTGTGTAAATGTGTGCTGCCATGGCATTGTGAATACGCCGTGTGCATCATGTGCCTTCTCACGTACTGTCAAAAAGTTACCAGAACTGGTGTCTTGGACTGTATTTTGTTTTGTTACTTTTGTCGACTGTAATCTTATGTCAAAACACTGCATGAATGGGATACATTCTGTATTTTGTGTTTCCTATACATTTTGGAGATCGTAAATTACAGTATTGTCAATGTTTGTGCACTGATTCAAGGATGTAGTGGACGTGCAGACACATAATTGGTAAATGCTAAGGTTTTGGAGTGTAGCACCTGAAGCCAAATCCTCCTCTTTTCAGCCCCTGGTGAGGAACCCCTTATTAAGAAACTGAACAGATGATGGACTCTGCAGAGGTGAAATCAAGCACTTACTGAAGCATGGACAGGCAGAGAGACAAATCAGGACTGAGGGCAAAAACATGGATACTACTACCTGAGGCAAAATGAAAGGAACAATGAGAAATCGAGCTGTGGACGAAGACAAAGTCAAGCTCTAATAAGCAACTCAATCATGAATGGAGAAGATGTGATGCCAGAATTGGAAAACTGGATGGACACATGGAAGCCAATTGAAGTCTTTTCTTTAGCATTTATATCACGTGTATCGAAACAGAAGAACCAGGTTTTTAGAGCATGCAGGTTTTGTATATATAGAAAGCTGTACATAAAATCATCATTACTGTCCATTTGCATTTATTAAGCATATCGTGGATATCCATCAGGAATTCTCATTTTCCCATTGTGCTTTATACTTCGTATTTATAGTAGCCTCAGATTTTATAAGTACTGTTCACTCAAAAAAGAAAATGATCATGATTCTCACGTCTTTCCAAACCTGTATGGCTTTCTTCTGTGGAATTCAAAAGAAGTTTTGAAGAATGTTCATGCTGCTCATTTTCCATACAATGAATGTGGATGGGGACCAAAAAAAAAGCACCATGAAAGTATACAGTATGTGCTATCTGAAAGTCTTTTGAAGTTATACAATGAAATTTAAATCGCTATTTGTATTCAATGGATTATCTTGCCCTGAAAATCTTGGTTGACAGCATTCACCTTCGTTGTGTGGAAAAGTTCAGCTCGGACATACAATAAAGGTGGAAAAATAAGATGAAAAAATGAAAGCATCATAAAGGCCTTCAAAATGACTTTAAACAATAGAATGAAATTTAACTTGGTCACCATTCACTTTCATTGTGTGACAAAGAGCAGCTTGCTATTCTACCTAACTATCTCCTTTTGTGTTCCACAGAGGAGAGAAAGTGGGTTTCGAAACTCAGATGATGAATAAATGGTTTTCATTTTAGGGTGAATTATTCTTTAAATTTAGAGGTTGTGCGTGATGAAGGATTTTTATTTGGTCTTTGTAAGAACATGGATTTGTATACCTGCCTATACACCACCTCTTGACGCAAGAATACAGATCGCCCATGCTGGAGGCGTTACCAGCGACAAACGCTAGATTCTTTTTTTCAACAAAAAAATTACCTGTAGAAATACACTGCCCAGGAACATCACTGCCCTGTGCTTGTGAAAAAAGATTTGAAGAGAAGGCTGCATTCTCATACATCAAACAAATTTGAGATGAAACGGATCTTCCGTTGACATTCAGTTCGGAGAGCTCTATTTGCTGTGTGTGAAATATTTAATTCTCCCTACTGGGCTTTCTGCCTTTCATCATTTTAGGGTAGCCATATGGCTTAGAAAATATTTGTAAAAAGGGGAAGCAGGTTTTCAGGATTTTTATGTAAATGTTCTGCTGTTTCCTTGCAAGTAAACATTTCTATTTGCTGCTGTACAGCCACCTGTATTGTTTTAGATATTGTTTGGTATGACAGTACATCATACTGATGACTAAGAATGACTGTTTATATTCGTGGTGTTGCTTTTTTTGCACAGATGTGTCTTTTTTCTCTGAACTGTAATCCTTCATAGGCTTCAGCAATGTAAATTGTAAAGTTATGAGCGAAGTTCTGCATCCTTTTGTGTAACAGATTTGCATAGCAGTTTCCTGTTAAAATGTTTGAAGGCATGCAATGCAATTGTAATAAATTGTAGTCATGAATTTTATGGGTCAGTTATTATTGCTTTGAATCATGTATAGTACATAGTGCACATTTGGTGTGCTTTTTATTATATCTTAATGCTTGTATGAACCCTATTGTTATGGTTTCATACACATTTACCCTGAAAATCTTTATTGTTTTTATTAAGGAATGTGGAGAATATTGACTCATGTTCATTTAAAAAAGCAATATGTCCTTATTTCAATAGTTTCTTTATGGCTAACATTTGATTAGTAAATCAATCATATACTGTACATGCGAACATAATGGCTTTAATTATCTTTAATAACTCTTCTAAAACAGCTATATTTGTCTATAACTCCACAATATATCATATTTAGAATATAGAATGCTAATGAAATATTACGGCATGGCTAAATTTCAACACATTTTGCTGGTTTACAAAAGTGTAACATGTTGCCCATTGAAAGTACTTTGTTGTTTTGTTCGTTCAGGAAGGGCCGTATGTAATGCTGAAGAAGAACTGGGAGCTGTACGATGGGAACGAGAAATATGAGGGATACTGCGTGGATCTGGCATTTGAAATTGCTAAACACATTGGTTTCAAGTACCAGATATCCATCGTGCCAGATGGAAAGTATGGAGCTCGGGACCCAGAGACAAAGATCTGGAACGGGATGGTTGGGGAGCTGGTGTACGGGGTAAATTATTTATCTCTTACTTTTTGCAATCTTCTGACTTCAGCATACAAACCTGTATGAGTTTATTTCTTCCAATTTCAGCCAATTTTTGAGTAAACGTTAAGTTCTATGTCTGGTGAAGAGGAAAAAAAGAAATACAACAACCTTTCAGAGGCTGATGTTTATTAATGAACACTGCATTCAGCCAATGCTTGTCATCTTGTAGATTTTTGCTGAGCCCTGGAAAATGCAACCCAGAAGTTGCTCTTGAAAGTGTCGGGCAGTTATGAGAAACTTTAATTTCTTTTTTGGATTAGTCTTACGCAGCCCTGACAAGGTCTAAAGTGTCACTAAGTCACCAACAATAATCTAGTTTTTGGATGTACCATGCAGCAAAACGTGCAGCCAGACTTTAGACTCTACAGTTTTTTCTCTCTAGTCCTGTAAGCATTTTTCTTTTTCTTTGCATTGATTAGTTTATCCCTCTCCCCAAAAACTAAACCTCAGTATTAAGCCTCTTGGATTAACTGCTTGGATTTTTTGACATTAATATGCAAAGCCTTGTTCAATTAGAGAAGTTGTAAAAATGTGATGCAAGGAGAGGGGGAAATCAGTAGATTATGCTTTATTTTCTCTTTTTATTCACTCCTTTCTCCTCTGAATATAATATTCAAATATGAGATCTCAGCTTTGAATATAAAAACTGCAAATATTTAGTATTGCATCGGCTTATCCAGTCAAATGGCTTAGTTAATAAACTTAGCAATGTCATTACGTCTGTTTTGTTTTTAAACAAGTGTGCACAGGAAGTGATTAAAGACAAAGATTGATATGAAACATACTTTTCTTTTGTTCTAGAAAGCGGAAATCGCTGTGGCCCCATTGACTATCACTTTGGTCCGGGAGGAGGTCATAGACTTCTCGAAACCCTTCATGAGCTTGGGCATCTCCATCATGATTAAAAAGCCCCAGAAATCCAAGCCGGGCGTCTTCTCCTTCCTGGACCCGCTGGCCTACGAGATCTGGATGTGCATTGTGTTCGCCTACATAGGCGTTAGCGTAGTGCTCTTCCTGGTCAGCCGCTTCAGCCCGTACGAGTGGCACACCGAGGAGCCCGAGGAGGGCACTGACGGTCTGCCTAGCGACCAGCCCCCCAATGAGTTTGGGATCTTCAACAGTCTCTGGTTCTCCCTGGGAGCCTTCATGCAGCAGGGTTGCGACATCTCGCCCAGGTCAGCAAACTTAAAACACCAAATAAAAATTTCTTGAGAGGACCGAATAAAAAACATATATTGCAGTGGAAATGAACACAGTTAATGTCTCTGATATGGTCATAGCTGATACCTGAAATAGAGTCATTGCTGTAGTTTCCATAGTGATTTGATGACGAATTTTGTCCGAGTCTGAATTAAAGAACACACAGGCAAGCCAAGTGGGGGAACTTGCATTAACACTCAGTGTTTATTCATCGTGTCTGCTTTGGATCTTTGGGGAGCGGGAAAACAACCAATCACAACCGGCATCACTAAGAACATTTACATGCACAATTATAATCCAGCTACTGTGTTTTTTGTAGTTGAGCTGCTGTCTTTCCAAGTATACACTACCATTCAAAAAGATTTGACTTTTTATTGAAATGTATACTTTTATTCAGCTAGGATGCATTAAATTGATCAAAAGTGACAAAGATGTTTCAAATGTTTCAAAAGATTTCTATTTAAAAACAAAAGTGTCAGTTTCCACAAAAAAAGAATATTAAGCAGTACTTAATTTTTTTTAAACTGTTTTCAACTGTTTTTTAAAGAAATGTTTCTTAAGCACCAAGTCAGCATATTAGAATGATTTCAGAAGGATCATGTGACACTGAAGTAAAAATTCAGCTCTGTCATCAATAGGGAATAAATAATTTTTAAAGTGTTAAAATAGAAAAGTTATTTTAATTTGTAGCAATATTTCACAATGTTACTGTTTTTATTGTATTTTGATAAAATAAATGCAGCATTGGTGAGCAGAAGGGAGACTTCTTTCTAAAACATTAAAATAACTTTTGAATGGTAGTGTACATGACACAACATTTGAAGGATTAAATACATGACAAATGATTGTTGTTGCACTTCAACTGAAATCGAATAGAGTGCATGTAAACGTGTTTACTGATGTGGTCATATTCCATTTGTATTTAGCAAGTGTCAGTCTAAAAAGGGCAGTTCACCCAAAAATGATGTTATGTTCTAAAACAAGATATTTTTGGGAATATCCATTATCCATTTAAAGAAATTTAGTGGAGTTCAATATTGTTTGAATATTGATAATAAGTTCAATATTGTTTTGGACCACATTGACATTCATTGTATGGACAAAATCAATTGAAACATTCCTCAAAATATCTTCTTTTGTGTTCCACAGAAGAAAGTCAAACAGGTTTTGAATGTTCATTTTTTGGGTGAATTATCACTTGAAACTTACTCTGTATTTACTGAATACATCACCCTTGTCTCACCTGTTCCTCAGTAAGTTATTGAGGTGTCATCCCACTTAGCACCTTGATGAATTTCACCGTTAGTGAAGCCAGTGGGCGGTCCGGTGTGCTCCGGAACAAGGCGATCGTTCATTGCCCCATTGCTATGTCCCGTTGATGTCCACATATCGCTCGTCTGTCCTGCCGGCTACTTCTCAAATCTCACGGGAAATGTGCTAGTCATTCATCGTTACTCTGTGTGACAGTTTGTTTTTGTTATTTGTCTCTCGCTCCGTCCTTCGCCTGCGGCTTTAAAACATTGGGCTCGCTGCGGCTCTGGGTCTCACTTACACACCCTCTCTTTTCTCTTGTGTAATAAGCACCTGCATGACCACGATAGAGCTCTTTAAGAAGTGTTATCAAGAGAAGAGAGAAAAAAACAGGCTTTATTTTTCAGCCCCCACCAGATAAGAAATCACTCATGACAGGCCAAGGGGAAGAGAAGAGCAGTAAAAAGCACAGCACATGGAGGAAGACAGCAGGTACTTAGAGAGCCGTCAAAACCATAGTGTCTATCTTCACTGCTCTATAGCCTGAACATCACAGTGCTGTAGAGGGCCTATGGTTTTAGATTTGGCTTAAGAGGACCCATTTAGGACTTATAAGAATCATGCACTTCATCGTTTTTGCATACAACTAATAAGGATTCATGAATTGGATAGGAGCTAATAAGTGGGGAAAAACAGCAGAAAAAAGCACTTCCATTCATTTTCTTTAGTACATGCCATTAATTCTCTTTAGTCAGCGTTGTGCCTTTACCTCAGTGTTCTTGATTTAGACAAGATGACGCAGTTGCACAGCAGCGTTACCCAGGTGCCGGTACTTGTCCTTTCCTTCTCCTCCTCTTCCCTGTCTAATAGCCTACTGGTTATTCAAATGTGCAAATTTGCTTTCTTTTTCTTAAGCACTTTATAGCTTTATGCATATTTAATAGCTAAAGTGTGTAATTTTTTGATGGTAAAATACTTTGTCCTATCCCACAGCACTGTACTGATTGATTTGATATTCATTTTCACATTCCATTTTCTTGGAGCATAATGGAGCCAAACCCATCTGTCACAGGACAGTTTATAGTCTAAGACAGGGGTTTTCAAACTGGGCTCTGTGAACTTTCCAAGCAGTTGCTAGCAGGGCAAGTTTTTAAGCGTAAGAAATAAAAACCAAAGTAGCTCATATTTTTTGTGAAAAACGTTTGTAGTTTTTCACCATCCTGTTAGTGTAGAAAAAAAGATACACATTTAATATAATGAAAAGTAGCCTTCATGTTTTCCAGATTCAGTTTTGTAATCAAGATGTTGTCTTCATAATATCACAGTTAATATTTTAGTTAATATTAATACGTGTTAAGTAGTTGTATACAGGAAAATAATAATGTTTAGTTGTTGTTGTTACTATTATTATCACTCTATTACTAATATTAATATTATTATTATACGTTTCAGATTTAGTAATAATAATACCGGTACTAATAATAATAATAATACTATTTGTTGTTGTTGTTGTTGTGGTTATTTGTTTTGGATTTAGTAGAATGACAAAACCATTTATTAAATTTTGCAATCATCATGCTGTCTGTCGTCATAATATCACGCTTAGATAATTTTTTCACAGTATTAATTAATCTTTATACAGGAAGATACTGTATTGCTGCCTTTATATTTTAGCAAGTGGATCATCATATTTGGTTTAAGAAAAGTTTGTTATATGTTATTATATTAAGTGCAGAAATGATACACTTCAGCTTTGGTGGTGTGATAAGAATCATTTACCATTGAAATATTGACTTGGTCATTTTGAGGCATTTTTTTTTATTATAATAATTTTTTACAGTCAATCCGCATGTAATTAATTCAGTTTCATTTAGCGCCACTCTATTACATGTATACTTCTTGTTCACAGTTTGCCGGGGAGGTGGTTGATGAGGATGATGTGGGAATGATGGGTATGAAAATGCTGAGAGCGTGTTGTGTGATGGGGCCGGACAGGGTCATAACTCTTGCCTGTTTTCCCTGTCGTGTTTTTGGCTCAGGCGGGCTGGCAGGTGTCATCAGCAGACAGGTAGAGCATCTTCCTGGGCCTCGGAAACAGCCAGCATCTGGCGTGTGCGCTATTGCGCTGATTTTGTAGTTGTAATGCATGTGGGCAGCAGACCCTATCAGACATTGGAAGATTAAAAAAAAACTAATTTTCAGATTCGAACACATGCAGCCTCGGTGAATGGAATTGCATCACGGGATGAACAGGGAATTAAGATATGCTAATGATAGTCATAGGTTCGGTATGCTGCTTGTAAGATTGGGTCGCGAGTTTTAAAACCTTTCGATAAGCCTTTTCTTGAAGTGTCAAGTCCTTGAAGTGCTTCGGTTGCACTGGCTGGGTAATATTTATTAAAGTGTGTGTGAAGCTGACGAATGTTTATAAGAATGCTTGTGTTTGCAGGTGTAGGATGGATGGAAAATGTGAGGTTGCTGTTGGTCAAAATAAAATATGTTCTTTTTTTCTTAGCATCTATGACAGGATTTCATCTCTCGTTTTACAAACATGTTTTTTTTTCCTGGTATGTCAAAGAACACTTTTCTTTTTCTTTTTTTTTCTTTGTGTCTCTCTATCCCCCTCCCTCTCTTGCTTTCTTCTTCTGTTCCTACTTTTGTGTTTTATGGTCGATCTTGCTCCAGTAATTGCCTCTATTCACTGACTTCTTTTATTCCTCAGATGGCTTGGGAACGATTGTAGGGCTAGAAGGAAAGAGAGATCATGGGAGTGATGTAAGGATATGATTGACTCACCAGGCCAGTGCTGTAACAGTGACGGAAATGAGAGAAAGGAGATTACGCTACAGCAGAGGAAGCTTTGCCCCAGGTTTTCTCCATGCCAAAATGATCGTTTCAGCCCACAAATCATTTATCTACATAAGACACTCTGGGATAAAAGTTGATACCCTTGAACTGTAATTTCCTTTTTAGATTTATGACTATATACAGATGAAACGCATCCCTGAAGTAGCATGAGATATGTGCTGCATTACAAGTAATGCATGTGACATAGTCAGATGATGCCGCAAATAATGCCATTAAATCTGACCTTTTCAAACAAGATAACGTAATTTTTTTCATAATTGTTTTTTTTTACAGACAAGTGCAGTTGAATACCGCTCTTTTCTCCATGTTAGAAGCAAGAGGGGCATTGTGCGCATGACATGCATTGTAGGAGCAGGCCATGATGGGTAGTGTTCTAGGCTAGAGATTGTTTGTCATGGTTATCTGTGACGTTTGGATTTATTTTCTAAAAGCTATTGGTGCTTTAGTGGAATCCAGTCAAACTTGTTTTTTGTAGTGGACAATAATTTGTCTGTTGTCTCAGAGCAGCGGTGGATTTTTCTGCCCTTGAACTCACAGGTGCAACCGTTCTAAATTCAGCTGTTGTCATGACAATAGACCCTTTTCACATTTACGGGTTTCTCAGAAGCGGAAGTCATCATAGTTGGGTAAACTTTTATAGCGGGGAATGAGAGAACACATTAAATATATTTTTTTGTGTTCCCATTTGCTTTAAATAGCTAAAGTAAAACTCCACAATAGTGTTTTCTCAACTTTCAAAAAGAGGAAAAAAAAAATAGAGAGATTGATAATGGCAGTCAGAAGAGAGAAAGATGTCAATTTGACCGTCACTCCCACAGCCACTGTATTAGAAACACCCTCACAGCAGCGTTAACTGTTTTTTTTGTAATTTGATGCAAAGGTAATATAATACAAAGTATGGTTATAAATGTACATTAAACAAAAATGAAAATCTAAAAAACTTTGCAGGATTTACGATGCTGATGACCGTTCAAACATTGCAGTCTGTAAAAAGGGTCCATTGGTCCATTGGTGTTTGTTGTGAATGAGATGGAGAATAAAAAGGACAGCTGTTTGGTCACACTTTAGTTTAGGGTCCAATTCTCACTATTAACTAACTATTAACTATGACTTTTGCCTCAATAAACTCTAATTACTGATTATTAATAGTAAGTAAAGTAGTTGTTAAGTTTAGGTATTGGGTAGGATTAAGGGATATAGAATAAGATCATGCAGAATAAGGCATTAATATGTGCTTTATAAGTACTAATAAACAACCATATCCTAGTAATATGCATGCTAATAAGCAACTAGTTAATAGTGAGAATAGGGTCCTAAACTAAAGTGTTACCGATCATTTTTGTCAGAAATGGAACACTCAGGGGAGAGAAGCATTGTTTCCAGCGGTTTTGATTCTTGAGTAAATACACTGATTCCACAAAAAGTCATGAAATGCAAAAGTGAGTGATATAGCCTAGGGGCCCCAGGCAGCCACAAAGGGAATGCTAGAAGTTCAACAGAAAATTTTAAGGAAAAGAAAAAGATTTTACAAAATGTATTTTTATGCATTAATATTGATATTAAATATTATAGAAAGTTCAAATAATAATTTCTCATACAGATACATATAAATGGGTTATGCATATAAAAATATATACTATAACGTTCAAAAGTTTGGGGTCAGTAAGAATGTTTTTAAAAGGAAATTAATACTTTTCAGCAAGGATGTATTAAATTGATTAAAATAAATACTGTTCTTTTGAACTTTTATATTCATCAAAGAATCCTGAAAAAATATACATGTTAAGCAGCACAGCTGTTTTCAACATTGATAATAATAAGAAAAGTATCTTGAGCACCAAATCGGCTTATTAGAATGATTTCTGTAGGATCATGTGACACTGAAGACTGGAGTGATGAGTACTGAAAATTCAGCTATGCTAACACAGGAATAAATAACATAAAATATTAGTAATTTGAAATTACAGTAATATTTCATAATGTTGTCCTATTTTTTTTTTAATCAAATAAATGCAGCCTTGGTGAGCATAAGAGATTCCTTGAACAGTAGTGTAGATACTTTTTTATTTTATTTTAGAAAGTGGATCATCATATTCGAGGATTCTTGACATCAAAACATTAAAAATCTCTGATATAGCCTTTGTAAATGCATACAGACTATGGGGATAAATACTTGACCACTTCCAATGTAAAAAATACCATCTATTCTCAATGAGAAACTGTTTCAGCGTAGCGCAATTTACAAGTAACACATTAAAGTTTCTATAATGTTTAGGCCATACTGAGACATCCAGGTGTTTGAAGACGCCACATGCCGTATATGACAATGCCAAGAGACAGAAATTGCTTCCAAATAGGAATGGATGTATTTTTAATGAGCTAATGTAAGAGCTTGCTTTTTTTATTTTTCCAATTTGCCAGTGGAAGCGGAGATCAGTAATGTGGAGTATGATTGTGAATGACTCTAGTCTCATGCATGGAGAAATTGATTTGCAGGTATTAAATCTTAATCAGAGCAGTAGAGAGGAGGCCATGAATAAATAAAATACTGGAGGCTCACTGTGGCTGCGGGCAGTGACCTTTCCATTTGTCTACGGCATGTCAAGGTCTCTCCATTCCTTTCTCTCCCGACATCTCTCTCTCTCTCTTTGACTCCCTCCACGAGTCTATCCGGGTACACCTTAACAAACCTTTCAGAATGTTATTTAAATTCACCAAGCATTATTTTGCTCAAATACACACATGCTGATGTGTTCTTTTCGACGAGAAATCTGCATGAAAGCGGCGTAGTGAGTAATGCGCATCTGACAGTAACACATCCCGTTTCACAGCTCTAATGGCACTCTTTGATAATAAGCTGCTTTGAGGGATACACTGGTAGTAGTTTGCTTATTTTGTGCTTGTGAGTATGTGTGAAATCCACAGAGACGGTTTGATTCTTATCATTGAGCTGTGATCAGAGGGTCTGTATTACAAGAAATGACATTATGAGGACCAGAGAGAATTCCTATTTGTTCATGGATCATATGTCTTTATGAATGATACTGTATGCCAAGCGGCAGGGCATCAGAGCGGGCCGAGGGGTGACTCACTGGTTTCGCGTCCACTCAATTTAGGCTCTTATTAAATTGCCTTTGTCTCATGAAGTCAAATCGATTAGCCACTGTTAGCGCGAGCCCCGGCGCATCTGATACCCGGACGTCACCGGGCCTGAATGGTGCGTCTGCATGCAGGTTAGTGTTTAGCAGTGACTAATTCTCTTGGATTTTAAGTTACACAGTGTTCTCTGATTCAAACCTCAGGAGGGTGACGGCCCACCTTGAGTCCATTCTTAAAAGCTAATTATTATAATAACCTCTGCGTCTTAACACAGGAATGTTTCCTTGACAGAGGAAAAAGGAACACAGGCCTGCATAAATTCACAATGACATCCTGTAAACTGATATGCATGGTGAGGTGAGAATTTAAACAGCGTTGGGATTTAACACTTCGCCCCCATCATGGTTGACGTTCCTGCCAGCCCACTCTAAATAGCCAATCTGTCTTCATGGCAACCGGTCGGAGAGATCTCCCTTTTAGTGGAGGAGACCCTCACCTACACAGAGTCAATTAAAAGATCTGTGCACTGAAAGACTGTTTTGACAGACTGAGTTTTATACTATAATCTACTGAAGATCTACAGTACCTTCTGTAGGGTCACTATAGAGGAACTACTGGTTACCTGATTTTTATGAAAGCTTGTTTCCGCCACAGAATAAAACATTTTAAAAGATAATTGCGGTTAAAGTTTACATCTCGCAATTCTGACTTTATTTCTCTTTATTTTCTCTTTATATTTCTTTCTTTATTTCTGTAAATCAGAATTGCGAGATATAAACTCAGAATTGCGTTATAAAGTCAGAATTGCGCGATATAAATCCTGACTTTTTCGAGTCAGAAACTCGCAATTGCGAGTTATAAAGTCCATTTCGAAAAAAATAAATAATAATTCTTAGTTTATATCTCACAATTCTGACTTTATAACACAATTACAAGTTTATATCTCACAATTGTGACTTTATAACACACAACTGCGATTTTATATCACGCAATTCTGACTTTATAACTCGCAAATGCGAATATATAACACACAATTCTGAATTAAAAAGAATTGTGAGATGTAAACTCACAATTGTGAGAAAAAAAGTCAGAATTGTGAGATAAAAAGTCACAATTACCTTTTTTATTTTTTATTCTGCTGCGGAAACAAGCTTCCATAGATTTTAAAAAGAAACGTTCAACAAAAAAGTGTTGTTATTTATTAACTCACCATCATGTCTTCATGCGTTTTACATGTTTAGTCTATAGGTGGGCGTGTTTGAATGCGAATATGCGCAGGCGCGTAGTCATTCTTTACAAAGTGACATCGCCAACAACTTGTCTGGCATGCCATGCATAATATAGCGCTTTTAGTCGTTTTCGCGTATCCGTGTGAATGGGGATGATTTTGATAAGGTTGTCATCTGTACAAAGAAAAAACGTTTACGTTTTTAGCACATCGGTCAATTTAATGTGTCTGCTGAAGAAAAGTATTAATTTCTTTAAAAAAAAGGACATTGACTTTTGAACGATAGTGTACCTGGAAGAAATAACATCATACATGTTTGAAACAATTAACAAACAATTGCTTTACATTTTATGTTTTATTTTTTAATGGTTAAAAGTTAACAAATGTTTCTGACAAAATATTTCTCTCCTTTTCTCCTCCTCGTGTTTTTCTCCTTTACCCTTCTTTTTTTTCCAATGTTATCCTTTCTTTCATTGCACTGTCATTCACCGCTCCTTCAAACTCTCCTTGAATGGTCGTTTTCCTCTCCACTCTCTCCCTTTCCGGCGGTGTAGGTCTCTATCTGGACGCATCGTGGGTGGAGTGTGGTGGTTTTTCACCCTCATCATCATCTCCTCCTACACAGCCAACCTGGCTGCTTTCCTCACTGTGGAGAGGATGGTGTCGCCCATTGAGAGCGCTGAGGACCTGGCCAAGCAGACAGACATAGCGTATGGTACTCTTGACTCAGGCTCCACCAAAGAGTTCTTCAGGGTGAGTGGGCAAAGCTAATGGGTTGAGGGGAGGGTGGCAGTGTTTTGTTAAGGGGGGTGAAAGGAATAAATCGAGATGACTTCAAGTGCTGGATTATAAGAAAAAAGATATTCAGTGAAAACCCACAGATTAATAAACCAAGCTTAGAAAATATGTTTTTAATTATAAAGTACACCAGGGGTTCTCAGTCTACAACTTTTTTTGGTCCACAACAATTTTTTAAATTTATTTTTTATTCTTGTAACCCCACATCCACATCACAGAATTAAACTTTAATGCTATATCTTATATGTATAATTACAAAACTGGCAATTACAAAAATGTATATACTACTTTATATACATTTTTCATTGTCAATTAAGTTCACTTTTAGGGTGCAGATAATATTGAAACCTACATTTGACAATATTTAATGTAAAAAATTATATATAAATATATATGGCCTATGAAGATAAAAATTACATTTGAAAAACCTATAAATATGAATAAATAAGTTGTTTTTATAGGATGTATATATTAATAATGTAATTATTATACTGTATACTGTAATTATAATAATGTAATTTTTTGGTGTTTTAAAGAAGCCTCTTATGGTCACCAAGGCTGCTTTTATTACATCACCAAATACAGTAAAATATTATTTCAATTTAAAATAAATGTAATTTATTTATCTTCAGTATCACACGAACCTTCAGAAATCATTCTAATATGCTGATTTGCTGCTCAAGAAATATTTGTTATCAATGTTTTGATGGATTGTTTGATGAATAGAAAGTTCAAGAGCAGCATTTATTTGAGATGGAAATTGAACGTGTCCTTGCTGAATAAGCGTATTCAAAACAATCTTACTGACCTCAAAATTTTGAACGGTATATTAATTGAAGTGTATATTAATTTATAATTCATAGATGAGTTTGTTCATTTATAAATGTTAAATGTTAGTTGCATTCATGAAAATCTCTCGTGATCCCACAAGTCTGAGAACCTCTGATCTGTAATTCAATGTCTAATTAAATAATCGGCACCCTCCACACTTTCCCTGCACACTTCACTTGTATTCTATACCTTTTCCCCCAATTTTCAGAGGTCAAAGATCGCCGTTTATGAGAAAATGTGGAGCTACATGAAGTCGGCCGAGCCCACGGTGTTCACGAAGACCACGGGAGAGGGCGTGGCACGGGTGAGAAAGTCCAAAGGGAAGTACGCCTTCCTGCTGGAGTCCACAATGAACGAGTACACGGAGCAGCGCAAACCCTGCGACACCATGAAAGTGGGAGGCAACCTGGACTCCAAAGGCTACGGGGTGGCCACGCCCAAGGGCTCACAGTTAAGGTGGGTGGAGTAGTATAACAATATGTCATGTGTTGTTATGGTATTCCACCTTCCCTGGCGTGCCTATTTCTATTTTTCTATTCTTTCGTTTTGCTTTTCTCATGTGTTCTTGTGTGCAGTTAAAGGTCTTGAATATATGTATACGTAGTGCTATATGTTTTTTTTGTTTTTTTTTATGTTGCCTCAAGCAGGTGATTTCAAACTAATGCATGCATGTAAATGCCACTGACTTTTTGAGATGAAATGTCTGGATGTTTAACAAAGAATGTGAATTTCGGACAAGCCTGTGAATATTCTGCCTAGTCTGACGCTACCTAAATCTCTTTCCCACATAGACTGGGAGGTAGAGACATTAAAGGGGTCATGAACTGGATAATTGTATTATTTTATAATGTTTCCTGGGGTGCCCTTATAATGTTAATATTTTTGTTATAATAATTTTTTACGAAGGTCCCTATTTTAACGATCTAAAATGCAAGTATCAAATGCGAAACGCGAGTAACTTTGTGGGCGGATCTCGGGCGCTGTTGCTATTATACCGGCAGGATAAAGGACTCTTGTGCCATCTAAAATGGGTTGGTCTGAAATAGCTACATTACTCATAGGTGTGGTTTGGGCGTAACGTGAAATAAACCAATCGGAGCGTCATCTCACATTCCCTTTAAAAGCAGGCGCTCTTGTCCCATGGCGGATTGCTATTATAATGGCGGATTTGTCAGGCGCACGCCAGGAGCGGTTCACAGCCGAGGAGACCGACGTTCTCGTTAGGGCCGTAAAAGACAGAGAAGTGACATTGTATGTGGATGGGAGAAACCCACCCAAATTAGCTTCGGTTAAACAGGCGTATAATAATTTGAGTAAATGTGTAAGCTAGATTTATGCCTATTTTTTCACATCTTCATGGACACCACAATGATTTCCCCTGTGTGGTAATATTTTTTCTTGTAATTAATTATGTATGGTTTGCAAAAATGGGAACTGCTGCCTGTGTCTGTGTAGATGAGAGAAGCAAAGTGTATGCGTTTGTGTTGTGCACACGCTACATTATGGCCAAGCATGCGCCCTTAAAGTAGCATTTGAATAATGCGCCACTGATTTTAGACTAGGTTTTTCCTGGTCTGTGGCGGAATTGTTTTCTGAAACTGCAAAATAGCACCAGGGAACGTTTGCGGCGGAATGATTATAGCAATTATATTTAGATCTATTCCCAACACATGAAAGGTTGCAATGATGAGCATTGAGCAGATGAAAGACAGTCTGTTGATCGCGTGAATGAAGTGATCTCATCACTGCAACGCAATTTCTGCACCAAATAACAACGGCGCGCGAAAGACGTGGTGATGTAGACGTAAGCATTGATATTCTTCTGAAAAGGCGGTCTTTCGCTGCCCTTTGTCGTCATAAGTCACCAAGCCAACCTGTTTTTGGAATAACAAGGACGTTTTTAGTTTTAAAACGTACAGAATATTTTTAAAGTATAACGACCTCTTAACTGTCAAAAGATCAAGGAAAATTCTCAGTTCATGACCACTTTAAAAAAGCACTAAAATATAGCATGAAGCATGTACAGAAAGGCTGAGAAGAGTCAATGACAGATGACGGTAGCTCCCATGATCAGCCATTTTGTTGAGGAGTTACCGTGGTCTGTCTGACTCTTCTCCTGATACCGGGGGGAAGAACATCCAATGGCGTAGCAGCTTTTCTCCTGCTGTTGTGATGTCAGACCAGTGCAGGAGATTCACATGGCTTCAGATCTACAGCACAGTGCCCTTAATGCTCTTCTTTCTCTTCCCCTCCTCAGCTCAGATGTGTCTCACTACATTCTTTCCCTGTCCCGTTCTTTGTTCCTGTGGGCTGTGTGTTTATTAATGTTGCATTCAGGATAAACTGCATTCAGGATAAACCTCTCTTGAATCATTCCCATCATATACATTTGACCCTTAACTAGATCATAGATTAGCTAGATCAGACTTATACAATGGAGTCCAAAAAGTCCACATCATAAATATTTATAAATGTATTTATTGAAGTTTTATGATTTTGATTTTAATATATTATTATTAATATTAAATATTAAATATTTAAATGAATTTATTCATGTTCATATTAATGACTAAATCTATGAATAAAAAAAATAAAGAAATTGTTATTGAAAATGTTTTAGGTTTGTGTAATTTAAAACAAAATAATTTTGATTATATTAAACAATTATTAATTTATTTAATTTATAAATATTTTATATTCTGCTTTATTTCTAGTTCACAAATATATGTTCGTTTGCTTGTTTGTTCATTGATATTAATATTATCCTAAAGTATTAGGATTTTGACATTTAATGCAATTATTATTTTTATTGATTTAAAACAAAATTATTCATATTTATTTAAATGGATTAATTTAGTAAATATTTTAGTATTTGTACTTTTATTTTTCAGATTGTTATACTAATTTACTATGAGAAAAAAATAAATTAGAAAATGCAAAAAAAAAAGCATTTTCACTGGTCTTTTGGGCGGCATTGTATGTGACATAGCAAGTTCGTAACATGACATTAATTAAAAGGCTATGCTTATATTTATAAAACATTACCTATAGAAACTATAAACATTCTAAGAACTGCAGGGAAAGGTGCAATCTTGGTGTTTAGGAGCAGAATTGCATTGCCAGCTCCCTTGTGGCTGAGCCAAAGGTGGGAATGAAGGGGTTTGGGGAATAGGATCAAACTCATTCAGCACTTTCAGAGGCTTAAACCCTTAGTGCTCATTTGAACTGTCTGTAAGCAGCATATAGGGAAAGTAACAGGCATTCAATATCGTGAGGTCCCTCTGTGTATCTCACAGCAATATTGAGTACATAGTAAAGCGGTCTAGTGAGGATGGGAAATAAGGATAGCTTGGGTTGGGGAGGAGGGGTTCAAAGCGAAGAACAGATATTGATTTTTCCATTCCTCCATCTGGAGGTGTGTATTATGGGTAGACAAATAAGGCTGGTGTGAATTAACATGAAAACAGGAAAAGAGAGGTTTGTCCTCTGTGGTTCTGTGTTATCTACGGGGAAGTGGGGAGGGAACTTGCGACTAATCTCTAGAGCTTTCCACCCCTCTCTTTCTTTACTTAACCTGATTGGATTCTGCTCAACTATGACAAACTGCTGCTACTGACAAACTATGTTTTATCGTTTCAAGAAGTGCCGTTAACCTGGCAGTTTTAAAACTGAATGAACAAGGCCTGTTGGACAAATTGAAAAACAAGTGGTGGTACGACAAAGGAGAGTGTGGCAGCGGAGGAGGTGGTGAGAAGGTTAGCCACTATGTCAACCAACGCGGGTAAACAGTTTCCTCTGTAACGGGAGCATCTGCCGGGGCGCAATCGCATACCTGACCTTCATCCTGACCCTATTTAGCCTGAAGAGAGAGAGGAATGCAATTACTGTCAGAGCACAAATATTCGCCGTGGATACTGGGCACAGATTCCCTCGCCGATCTCATGCCATTCATCACGTTTCCCGTCAAGGAAACTTTTTCTCCTTTGAAGTAGTTGTGTTCTTCAGTTCCTTTTCTTCTCCTCCTGAGGCGCATTCGCTGCATTTTTTATAGGAATGCAGAGAACATTTATTGTCCTTTTGAAAGAGGCTGCAGTGTCGCATTATGAATATGTATTAAAGACATGCTCTAAAGTAGAGGCAGTTATATCAAAACAGAAACTAAATTAAAATGAATATATATAATGTACAAGTAACGACTAAAACTGATTGGAATGAAACCAAATACTCATTACTATAATGACCTTGGTTAGAGGGATGCAGAAAGGTTAGTGCCTATGGTATATTCCAATAGTTGTGGTTTAACAGTAATTGCCTCCAGCATTAGTAGAGAAGGCCGTGGCAGTATGCGCCCGTTACCTAAAGCGATGGAGCAAGGTCCCGTTCATATGTCTGTGGCTCCAGCGCCAGGCCCTAAAACACTGTTCCCCTAAACGGAGCACAGAGACATGTATTACAACGGGACCATTGGCTCGGTCACTTTGCCAGTGCAACTGCTGTGTCAGCTGTTATGAGTGAATAACATAAAATAACATGTCCTATGATGTTATTTATGTTATTTGTGTTACATTCCTCTGCGCGGTTGAAGAACCCCCGTAAACCTTGCCGTTTTGAAACTGAGCGAATCAGGCATCTTAGACAAGCTGAAAAACAAATGGTGGTACGATAAGGGCGAGTGTGGACCCAAGGACTCGGGAAGTAAGGTCAGTCTGGGACCATCACTGTTGTCTAATGCTCAGTGAGGTAGAAAGTCACCAGTATCTAGCGCATGCTCATCTGTAGGGAAATTTCAGATGTGCACCAAGATAGTTCCAGCATGCCCTGCTTCTCCACACTAAATGTCTAAATAGATATTTGTTTTTAGTAACATACCTAGTTCCTGAGAGGAATGGAAGTGACTGAGCTTTTTGAAGGTGTCCCAAGTTTATTTAGCTGAGCGTACCATTGATTTCTTTTTGCATGACAAGCCAAGCAAGCCTGACTTTTGTGAAGCGAGAAATGCGACACATGTGGAGATGAGCTTAAACACAGCGAGAAGTTAAATCCTGTTTTCTGAGAACTCGCAGTGTGTAATCGCACATTGAGCTAGCGATCCATTTGAGAGCTTAGCCAACAAATAAAATAGAAAAACATCTCCTTTAATTACAAGTCAATTGTTTAAATTGCTGTCAAAGCACTGATGCCTGTCAGAATTCGCCACAAAAACATCAGCTTTTTCAGATTAGCCTGCAAGCGAAAGGTTGATTGGGAGGATATGAATTGATTTGTCTGTAAATCGTGAATGTGTGTGAATGTGAATGTGAATGTGTTTGGTAGCAAGTAGATTCGTAGACTAGCGCTCTGAATGTATGTGTGTGTGCGTGTACGTACGTGCGCTCTGCTCCCGCCCCGTTAACTTCCTGTCTTCCTGTTCCTTTGCTTCCTCTCGCATCCAGGACAAGAGCTCACAGGCCCTCAGCCTCAGTAATGTGGCTGGGGTCTTCTACATTCTGGTCGGGGGCCTGGGCCTGGCCATGCTGGTGGCCCTCATCGAGTTCTGCTACAAGTCCCGAAACGAAGCCAAGAGAATGAAGGTGGAACAGTCTGAACGTCGCCCCTCTTCCTCTCCTCTCCCCAGTCCTGTCCCCCTCCCCAGCCCCCATCCCTCACCAGGCCCCAGTCCCACCCACAGCACTCAGAGTTTAGCCACATATAGAGAGGGTTACAACGTCTACGCCACTGAAGGAGTAGAGATGTAGGAGGTCAGATGTACGTAGGTGCCCGGCAGTCGTAAGTGGAGTTCCTCTGTTTTCGCTGCCGTAGCTTGCCGTATGTGAGCCCGTGGTAAAGCTTCATGTGTTTGTGACGTCCTTGTTCTGTCTCCTCCACGTGTGCTCCGAGTCGGAGACTTGCATTCACATATTTGTGCATGCTGAAGACTGAGGTGTACCCGGACTGCACACGTTTGTAATCACACACCAGTGCGGTAACCTCTCTTTATCGTGTAAAGAAGAATAGTTAAACAAGGCTTAAGACGATCATTTCACTATAGGCATAGTCTTGAAAACCCCCTAGTTGTCAATTTCAAGTAATTTTTGGCTCCAAATGACTATGCCAGATGTATTTGAGATGCTTCATCGCTGAACTGTGTCATAATCTGGTGTTTTTGTATGTGCTTGCTGATAATGTGCACTCATTCAAATAATAATGCTCTGGCTTTTAAGTACGCACAGCTGACTCCCGTTCTCCCTGTCCCCGCTTTGTCTTTTCTCTCCCGACGCAGCTCACCTTCACCGAAGCCATGCGGAACAAGGCGCGCCTGTCCATTACGGGGAGCGTGGGCGAGAACGGGCGCGTCCTGACTCCCGACTGCCCGAAGGCTGTCCACTCCGGCCCCTCTCTGCGGCAGAGCTCCGGACTGGCTCTGGTGTCGTCCGACTTGCCGTGAAAACCAAAAACTTTCAAGTGCCTTAAACTCCACAAGACCGCAAAACAGACATCAGAAAAACCGACCCTACAGCAATGACGCCACCAAGCTGAGCAATCGTGCTGACAAGGTAGATTTCGAAAGGATCTTCTCACACCCCGAGGTGCCACCGCAAGATACTATACTGTATGAAGGGTGGCTATCGCAAAGATTTCTGTGTTTCCGTCATGTACATTCAAAGAACTCGTGCTGCCTTTGAGGGTGAAGCAGGTGGGAAGAAAGAACAGTGAACTCAACTGAATCTTGTTAGCCTGTTTGGCGAAGAAAAAAAAAAATGAGCTGCTCGTTCTAACACTCTGCCATAACCCTCGCCAAACTGAAACACCGCAACTCGACATCTTAACAGTTAAAAATGGGCATTTGTTCGTCCAAGAGGGTATTATTAACAAGGATATGGTATTAATGAATACTTATTAAACTGTGAAGAAGAGTTCATATATATATATATATATTCTATAAAATCATAACTAAAATAAATTATTTACATTGTTTTGTAAATAGAAGACTGTACAACTCGCTTGCTTTTTAACGAATTTGTAAATAGCCGATTCTGTAGTGGACAGAGTGTAATTCTCTTTTTAAACCATCTTTAGACAAAAGACTCATCGCAATAATGGTTAGAAAACATTCAAAAGATGATTTGATATATGTAGATGTACATGAACTTTTATGGATTTAATAACATGGGCATGTTATCAGTGCCAGTGACCTATGTGACCTACCATGATTCTCGGGAATGTGGCACACACTCTCAGTGCATCTCAGCCGCGGCTCTTTCCCAAGCCATGCCCTGCATAATCACTGTGCAGTCATAGACCATGGTACCCTCTAGACTGTTTTATTTTATTTCCACAAAGCATATTTTATTTGGGATTTTATGTGATTACTGAAAAAAATTGAAATATTGAGAAGTATTTAAATGTTTGTCCATTCATTTTAGAGCAGATGTCTTTATGAATGATATAAAGAAATTCAATTGGACGAGAAACCAATCAAGCTCAATTGCGCAAATGTGTATAGAAATACAATAGAATAGAAAGTGTTCTTTCTACTGACCGCCTCTGAAGACACTGTTTGTATCGTGAGAGCCATTGTCAGAGTTCAGCTTTGGCCTTTTTTATGAAAAACACTGTGTAACCTCATTCAGGCCTTTAGCATGTTCTCCAGAAACTGTAGCAACGGACATCTGGACGAAAGGACAGCACATGGACAATTTCAAAGCTTCAGGACATCATCGTGGGAAACGGATCAATCTTTCTCTGCCCAGTTCTGTTCAACTTGCATTTAATCTGAAAGTGCAATTTATGGCTCCTCCTGTTCCAACAACACCACATCTTGGTAAAACACACGTACTTTTACTCAAGCACACAATGTTTGTCTCTTGCTGTATTTCTCTCCTCTTTTTCCTCTCTGCCTTCTACTCTCATTCTGTCTCAAACACACACACACACACACACACAATGATCCTGATGCTTATTGAAGTTCAGTGTGTCTGGAGAGTGGCATTAGGTTTTTTTCCCCCATGGTTTCTAAAGCTGTGATGAAAGTGGTGTCCTTACTAGGTTAATATGTTAAAATTGTACATATTTATTTTGATCATTTTTTAGTAAAATATCAATGGACATGAAATTGCACTTCTGTGTCTTTATTTGGTTTAATTTTATTTGAACTCCCAAGAACAAAATTCTCAAAATATATTTGAATGTTCCACAGACTTGACTTTAACTAACTTGCTCAGCAAGATTCTCTTTAAACTGTTTACTGAAAATACAATGTAAAAATGACTATTTTACACTCAATATAGAGAAAATCCATGTATATAAACTTGAAAATATAGCACAATTGTTGGTATCACCCCATGTATGCTGTAAGTTGTGATGGGCTGGTATGTATCTGCACTCTACAGTCACTCAACATACCAGGGTCAAGAGAGTTAGATCTAGTGACACTGGTACAGATGCAGTTTGACAGGGAGAAAACAACAACTTTTAAATGCAAAGTTCTTAATGACAGTAATTGTTCCTTAGAGAGGCATTATGGGTAGTCTGCATCAATATCCACGCAGAGAGCATTCATTAAAAACTCAATATATGTGGTCGTGACTATGCATGACCAAAAATATACTAAATTATTTTTCAGGGACAGAGTCTAATACTTAGAAATGTTATTTTAGATGCAAAGTATTGAACCGTGCAAGTGCTCTGAAGATCACTTGTGTTTTGCAGAGCAGAGGGTAAAAAATGACCTTGTTAGGAGGAAAGACCACAAAGTACTGATTTTAATTTTAATAGTGTTATTTTCTTCCCTTACAGCAATCCACACCGAAAGGGCAAAGTAGTGCATGATGGGAATACAAATAAATATTGCAGGAAAACAGCGTTGGCTCTGAAAACCTAAATGCCCTCCTATAACAGATGTTGGCACATATGTTTGAACACAGACAGTCACGCTAATGACCTTGAGGAGTATGTCATTTAGGACCATCTCAAATGTGCACCTCTTCACGATACTCATCAGTTTGTGTTATCTGGCGAGAGCACGAAGTGTTGAGCCCACATTTCATCTCTATTTATTATCTTTAGATTCAGGATCGTAACATATGGCTAATTTATTATTTGAAGTATAGATGTTTACTAGGACAAATTCAGCTAGTGATCACATCAGAATCACGCAATGGTGACATTTTAACAACGAGCTATACCATTATCTAACCCTCAAGGTCACGTATAGGACAAACTTAAACCTAAATGTGGAGCTTGCAGGAATCCAAACCGCGCAGATTTTTTTAAGTGATGTGCACGTTCGTTCCTGCCTATGATGATTGTGTGCGTGGCGGTCTCTATGACGTCAACAGTGAAAATTAGCATTTGGAACTACTTCTACCTGATCTGACGCTAACACAGATCTTTTTGTTGGTGTAACTACGTTAATTCAGTCATAATATTTTGACTTTAAAATAAACCAATTAATGATGCCACGCGAAGCACATTTTTAAGGTCATCTAAATGCATATTACATTTTGTATAAACATTATTGCAATGCATAGTAGGGGTAGTTAGTATGACATTTATCTCTCCTCCTCCCCCCCCCCCCCCCCCCCCCCCCCCACACACACACACACGCAAGATGTTCAGAAGAACATATTGACATATTTTTATAATTCCTGTGGTCATTTTTGGAAATAAAAGAAAATGGTTATTTTGCATTTGTATTCCAATTTTGGCAAATGTACAGTGCATTTGGATTACAGAAAAATTGCATAATGTGTACAGTATGCAGAACATAGGCTACTCCAACAAGCAGTAGGGTATTTTAGACATGGCTTTTGAAACATTTATTGTTAAATTAAATAAAGTTATAATGCATAGTGCTCCATTTATTATTTATAGAAACTATATGCGGTATACCGCGAGTAGGCTACACGTTAAATAGTGAAGTAGTATTCTGTTCTATATCCAATGAAACCAAACGGTCGTTGATACGAAATGGAATGCTAACGTATTCTACTGCATACAAACATGCAATTAATAGCCTACTAGTACTGTAGCATGCTACTATAGCATGGCACGGGAAGAAACATATGCTTGATGTGAAGTCATCACTTAAAATGATCATCATTAAGTAAAATGCATCATACTGATGCAAAATCCTTCAATTCTGGACTCACTGGATTGATTTGTGTTTTGTTAAATGTTGTATTGGTTGATGACAATGCCTGGTCTCGCTTTGAGCTTCTATTTATCATGCTAAAGGGCTCTTAATGCCTCTGGACACCCCTGTCATGAAATGTTTAGACATTATGCTAAACGCTGTCACTGTCCCGCTCCACTATCAGGCACGTGTTGGGGACACAGGAACTTGCATGTGACAGAGTGTGTCTGATGTCAGATTGGCTGTCATGTCGCATTATGCCTTGACTGTTATGAGTGGGCAAATAACAGTCGTGTCTAACCTATAACCTGTTTATGAGAAGACTGAACACCTTTTGTCTTCACACAGGCATTGTAGTCTCAGGTAAGAGGCACTTTTGCTTCGCAGGTTTGCATAATCAATGGTCATGCAACTAAATAGGCTAGGCTATCAAAATTAGTTTTCTACTGAACAACATCTTAAACCAGCCTTAAACCTTGTTGGTTTAAAGGGATAGTTCACCCAAAAATGAAAATTCTGTCATAATTTAGTCACCCTCAAGTTGTTCCAAACCTGTATTTATTTATTTATTTTTTTTTATTTTTTTTTTGCTGAATTTATAAATGGTGTTACAGTTTCGCGGGGATGCCTTATAAATAATAAATGTTACACATTAGGTAGGCCTATATCATGTACGGTGACGCATTGCTGCCACATACATATTATTTTTTTCCACTCAATTATGTCGTTAAAACAACATATTTTCTCGTAATAACGAGATCTTATGTCGTTAAAACGAAAAATTTTTCTCGTAATAACGAGATCTTATGTCGTAATAACGAGATGCATGTTGTTAAAACGACAAATTTTCACGTAATAACGAGATCTTATCGTTTTAACGAGATCTTTTCTCGTAATATCGTGATCTTATGTCGTTAAAACGACATATTTTTCTCGTAATAACGAGATGCTGTGACGTTCCCGACATATTTTCTTGGCCTTATAGTAGGCTAGGCCTAGTCATGTACAAAATATGCCTTTATCCACATAAAATGTATAGCCAATCATGTCTTTATCATACATCTACGTTCAAAAAGCTGAAGAAATAGCAGCCCCCAATGGACATTCATGTTAAAAGATCAAATTCTGTACACACCTTATTAATAGCAGATTAGCCCAGAATACGAACATTGCGTTTAATTGCACATTAGGCTAAGCGTTTTCCTCCCATAGAAAACCCTTATAATAAAGAAAAAGCTTAATGTGGCTTAATAGCTAGCTGCTACTTCAGTGATAAAGATCAAATGCTGTACGCACCTTATTAATAAACCACATATCCTACAGAAAAGCAGATGAGCCCAGAATATGAAAGCAATGCATTACACGTTAAGCGTTTTCCTCCAATAGAAACCCTTTATTATAAAGAAAATAAAGGTGGCTCTTAACGTGTCTTTCTATGGGAGGATGGCATTGCGGTGCACAGCAAATCCTTTAAATGGTAGCTATTCAATGCAAAACAAAAATCAAAAATATAAATAGCCAATAAAGTAAACACATTATTGTGGCATTAATTAGCCCTCAAACAATATTTATTTTAAAGCTTAAACGAATTTATTTAAAGAAAAACACCAGCATTGGGCATTTATCTGTGTTTCAGCCGCCCACCAGAAATGATGGAATTTTTTAAGTGTTCCAGTTTGATTTGTTAAACATGAAGAGGACTTATCCGTCCGGCATGGCCGCTCGCTCTAACGTTAACCTAGATAAATGTTCGCTTTTATTAAGCGCATATCCAAGTGTTTGTGCGGAGTGTGGAGCGCGCACTGCATGACATGGAGGCGCCGGTGCCATCACTCGCATTTTCCAATCAACAGTGGAAACAACTTAAAATACTCCATCATTTCTGGTCATACAGAAAAGAATAATACATAAGTCGCAACTACTTTTATTTGTGTAAACTCACAACAACAAGAAAACGTTGTGCTTTTGTTAAATAAAAGAAAACGAACAGGGCGCGCTTTCATGATCTCCGTAAATTGGAGCGCGTCTCAAAAATGAACTGAAAAACAGTGTATAGACAAACCTCACAGAGGCTACTTTATCTACTTTTTTATATAAAGCTTATAAAAAAATGTCCACCAACGAAAAAAAATCCAATCGAAAGCAAATACATGTACGGTAGGCTATCTGATTAGGCTATGTAATCCTGTCCGTATGAAAGGCGCATCTAGGCTAAATTACAGAGAGATGTAACTATGGAGATATGTTTGCAGGCAGCCTACACTGATTTAGAAAAGACTAGTTCATTAATAAACAATTCAAATGCTTCGTTATTTTTTTCAGACACATTTATTATCATTAGCCTTCTTTTGCCGGTGCTTTGCGGCAAGTTATGCATGCGCTTGAGCGCGGAATATAGGCTATAGCCTACAAGCACCCAGGATTGAATATAAACGTGCGACTAGTCCAAGTCGCAACTCTAATCAATAGCATACATTTAATATTTGACATTATTTAATTAGTAATAGTATCCAGCTCTTTACATTAAATTAGTTGAGTTAGCATAATTAGTTAAAGGGATAGTTCACTTTGAAAATAAATTTTGGTATGTTTTAGCTTACCTCAAGGGCATCCAAGATGTAGGTGTCTTTTTTTCCTCAGTAGTTTCAATTTGGATATTTTTAGGTCAAACCGTTCTTGTCTGTCAGTCATTTCATGCAGGTCTACGGTCACTGTCTCAAAGAGCATGCACAAAGTCCAAATTAAAACAATTCCCCATCGTCCAAATTAAACAATTCCCCATCGTAAGTACACATTGATGGCCTAAGACACGAAACGAGCGGTTTGTGTGAGAAAACGAACAGTATTTATATCGTTGTTATCTCTTGAAAACAGCACACGTCCAAATGATCTGACGGCGCGGGCGGGTATAGATGTATACACTAGATGTCGCTAGGCTACGGTTTCGTTCCAATGAACTGCAGTAGCCAAGGCGACATCTATGTCGACGGCTCTGTTCGTAAACCACGCCTCAAAATACGAGAAAATGATGCGGTTCCCAGACCACGTCTCAGTGAGTCGAGGTCTGACGTTAGCCAGGCTAATTGGGTTTAGTAATTAGCTGCAATGTGATAAATATTAGAACCTCATTGTGTAAGAAACATAGGGGGAACAGAATCCGACAGCAAATAGTTGATGAGAGATGTTGATGTATCGGCTTAAAATATGCTTATTCTATTCTGTGTGTGGATGGAGCTTAAAGGGATAGTTCGGCCAAAAATGATATTTAACCCATGATTTACTCACCCTCAAGCCGTTCGAGATGCATATGTCAATCTTTTTTCAGACGAACACATTTTCAGTTATTTTAGAAAATGTCTTAGATCTTTCAGTGGATAATGTGAAGCTATGGGGTCCACCTCCTTCAAGTCCCAAAATGTGCATGCATCCTTCACAAAAGTGATCCATCCGGCTCCAGGGGGATAAACGAAGGCCTTCTGAGGGTAATCCGTGCGGTTTTGTCGTAAAAATATACATATTTAAAACTTTATAAAAGAAAATAACTGGCTTCCGGTAAACGGTCGACGCGCGTTCACGGAGTTGGATGCTGGCGTAGGACGTAGCGTAGGAAGCGTCGTGACGTAGAACGAACGTGACAGCGCAGCCAGAGAGCAGAGCAAAACAAAACTCTACGTTCGTTCTACGTCACGACGCTTCCTACTCGGGTCGCAATAAACAGAAAAGCAATTTCTGTTAGTGCAGAGTGTACTGACCACTAGGCTATTGGGTTTAGCAATTAGCTGCAATGTGATAAATATTAGAACCTCATTGTGTAAGAAACAGAATCCGACGGCAAATAGTTCAGCTTTCGAAATCCGTTCCCCCACCCCAATGATGAGAGATGTTGATGTATCGGCTTAAAATATGCTTATTCTATTCTGTGTGGATGGAGCTTGAACAGTATAAATTTGATAAATATTAGAACCTCAGTGTGTCAGAAATATAGGGGGAACAGAATCCGATAATAACCTGAAAAGCAATGAATGTCAGTGCAGAGTGTACTGACCACTAGGCTATACGCACCCAGTATTGAATAAAGATGTGCGATTAGTCCTAATTGCTTGAATGACTACTAGTCTAAAAAAATCTTTAGTCTATGGCAACTCTAATCAATAGCCTACATTTAATATTTGACATTATTTAATTAGTAATTAGTATCCAAGCTCTTTACATTAAATTAGTTGAGTTAGCATAATTAGTTAATGAACTAATAAAATAATAAAATAAAGTTTAAATTAAGATACTAACCATATATTTCTATATAGCAGTGCTTATTCCACCACACAACGGACTGTTTATAAGGTGACAATCCGTTATACATGTGAAGATTGTAAGCTGTATCTTGAAGATTTTTGTATTGTATTGTATCTTCTGTTATAAAGACGAAGATTGACATTTCGTTAATTAAACAAAATAAGAACACAATGTTGTAAAAAATAAATAACTTAGGCTATGTTCTTTTAGATGTGTTTTTTGTTTAATTATATCTCTAGGTAATGAAGATATAGCCTATTAACAAAAATAAATCTTATATATATTATATAAAAAAAACGTATAGGCCTATATAAAATATATTTTTAAAAAAGGGCCTCATTGATTAATTTTGCCTGATTGGGGGCTGCTACAAGCTTTTTGAACGTAGAAGTGTGATAAAGGGGTGATAGGCTATCAGTTTTATGTGGATAAAGGCATATTTTGTACATGACTACACATGTCCTTATAAAGCCAAGAAAAGATGTCGTTTTAATGCGTCACCGTAATAATGGGTAGGTCTACTCATTATTTTGACTTCCTAGTTTGAAGCACAACATCATTCATGCTATAACCGCATGTCAACCATGACTGTTTTCTCCACACAAACATAAAGCCTTTCTGAGGATGAACGACAGTCCCGACAGTGAATATGCTCGCAATATCTTGAACGTTATTGCCCCCTTGCGATTCAAATCAGAATAACACGTCTTTTTTATCTTTGCCTGTGTTCTTTTTGTTATTAATATAATATCCTTATAAGACATATACATACTTAGAATTAGCTTTTATTTTCATATTTCATTATTCGTTTTAGTAATTTTGTAATGGGATTTTGTCATGTTTATTACTATTATCTTTTTATAATTCTACAGGCCTATAACTTGTAATCTATTTCAGTTTTAGTTTTTCATTTAATATTTATATTTTATTTCTTCATTTATATTTTATAATTTTGTCATTTTGGATATAAAGTATGGTTATTTTGCATTTTAATGCAAAATATGTACTAGGTCATCTGGCTATTCTGTGAATACAGATAAAGCGCATACTGTGAACATTATATACTGTATATATTTTAGTTTTCATTTTACAAATGTTTCTTTATTTTCCATTTTAGTTTTTCTGTTATGCGCTTTTGCCATTTTTATTTATTTATTTTATTGTATTTCTATGTATAGCTTTATTTTGATTTCAGTTTTAGTAATTTTAGATTTAGACTAAAATTATTTCAGTTCAAGTTTTTAAAGTATAAGGTTTTCATTTAATATTAATCATTTATTTATTTGCATGTGAAAGAAAACACAAAAACTGAACAGATACATAAATATTCAGCCATGCATAATGAAGAGCTTTAATAATGTTTCAATGTTTTTCACCTCGAACGCTTTATGTACAGCAAGTGCTTTATCTGTAAAAGTGCTGCAATGGGAAATATATGACACTCTGTACACATTAAAAATCAAGTGGAAACACAATTCAACCAATAGCTATTAAAAAGAAGCTGCTTAATACTGCCAGTAGCATAGACATTCATCGCAACGACATTAAAATCAAGTGACATTCTGATAACACAATTACTTTGCAGGCAAAAACTAAATCATCATGGAAACCCTGTGACCGTCCATCGTGTGAATGGACAAACTTCAAAGAGAATCATGCACTTGTGATGTGACACAACTGTAAATAGTTAAAGAAATGCAGAAGAGGACAAAAAAAAAAGCCTGGAATACTCACACTTAGGGCTAAACTTTAGAATTGTACATGAATAATTCTAATGAGTGTCTTGGTAACACAATAGAGGCACCACTTGTGCAAAAGAAAACAAGACTGTTCTACTAACTGTTCAAAACGTCACTTATTGCTTTGGTGCTAGAACCGAAAAATGGAACATTCCACATTTTTTACATCAACACTAATACAGTTGTAAAACAATCATGTGCTCTGCATGATAACATTCACAAAACACACATTATCCTACCATATTTGGCAAGTAAATATTCGATTTTAAGCTCCGCTTCTTGGCAACATATAGTAGGCTATTTGATAGAAGAATTCAGAATATGACATGATGATAAAGGTTATGAACTTATGATTATCTGTTAATGCAGCAAGCAGAAATCATTTCCATTTAATGGATTATTCCAGGTTCAATGCAAGTTAGTTAATTGATAGCATCTATTGATTACCACAAAAAATAATGTTGACTCTTCCCTATGTTTTCTTTTCTTTAAAAAAAAGTAAGCTAACAATATTATAAAAACATCTATTCTTCTGTTAAAGTGTATTTTCTGCGTTGTCAAGCTATTTAAATCATTGCATTAACAGTTGTTTTAGGGTTGTCATGTTATAAAATTGGAAACAACTTTACACAGAAAAGACTAAAATCATGTTAACGTGTATTGTTGTCATCTTGTGGCTACACTATTGAAACTGAATACTGAGTATTTTATTGTTTACAAATTGGATCCATTCACTTCCATTGTAAGAGGCCGTTCACACAGAACGCGCTTTTCCATTCCACTGCGCTACTTTTCCATTGTTTTTCAAACACACGCTAGACGGACATCTTTAACGGTTGTGCTCGTGTCTGACGCAGCGTTCTAAAACCTTGCACTTTTTTCCGTTCCACTGCCCTGTGTTTTGCTTATTTAACAGTAAAAAGTTAACATTATTTTGTGGTAATCAACATTATACCATAAGTGCTGTTAATTGAGCTGAATTTGTACTGATCCTTGAATATTCCTTTAACAGTTTCACAATAAGTAAAGAAAGAATATCCGTCATATAACAGCTGAAAAAGTATATGATACTGTATACAAACAAGGGCCACCTGTTTCTAAGTGTGCCTGGTATCAGTGCAGCCTTCTGCGGTGGATGTGGGTAGAAACTCTCACATGCCTGAAGCTCACTGTTACAGCTCGACCTACTGGTGGATAGGGAGCCCTGTCCAATCGGGAGAGATCTCCCTCCGACCCACATTCAGATGCTGATCAAGACTTCAGCATTCAGTAGCTGTTAATATCACAATCATTGTGAAAGCTAAGGAGGTGCACTGTTGCCATGCGCACATACAATCAACATGGTCTTCAGCAGTGCTGGTGATCTTCAGTTGCTTCTGGTTAGATGGGCTGAAGGAGACATTGGTGAGAGAATGTGTGAGAAGAAGACCGGCTAAGCAGTTGGCAGTAATGAGACATGGGCTTTAAGGATGAGAAGGTGAAGTGTCACAAGAGTTGAGATGAATGAGAAGCTACAGGTTGACCAGGTGAAGGTCCGAGGCCGTGAAGTGAGGACACAGTGCCATGTCAGGGTTCTTCAGCTGCTTCAGGACGCGCTTGTAGAACTTGGTGCGCACGCGATTGAACTCCATGATGTCGCACGGGTCCTCCTCGATCCAGAACCTGTGGAACTCCTGCATCAGATAACCTAAGAAAACAAGCAATGATAAATATACATATTGTCAAAAAAAAAACTAAAAGAAACCAAATACAATTTTATTTTGAATTTTTATAGTAACAATGTATTTGTTTATTCAAACTAAGCATTTTTACATTTGTTCCAAAATAATAACTAAAGGCAGTAACAATTTTATTTGTGAACTGATGTTCAGCTGTTCTTTTTAATAGTCAACTTATTTTTGGATAATCAGTCAAGCTCGGTAAACTCTGGTCACAGACAAGATCCTTTAATTTCACCAAGCAGATCGCTCACTAAAACTCCCAGAGTCATTATGTTTTCAGATTTTGATGTGACTGCTTATATATATATATCATGTTTTAATTTACATTATTATTAGGGATTTCATTTTATGTAATTTAATGAATGATAAATAATATATATGATATATAATTTATATCATGCTAAATGTTAAAAATTTTATTTTGTTATTTTTAAGAATTTTACTTGGATAATTTACATCAAATGTAATAATTGGATAATTTAATGGCCATAAATTATGTATATAATTTAAAATGTATATTTAATTTTACTTCAAGAGTTGTTTTCACAACGAGAACAATGGAAACATTATGATAACACTCACAGAAGGTCTGTTGGAAGTTCACTAGACTTGGCATCTCTGGTGCCACATTGTACAGATGAGTCTTCAGAGCCCCGCTCACCAGCAGGGAATATGCCAGGTCTGTGATGTTTATGCCAACTATGGCAAAGGAGTATCTGCACCACAAAAGATTTGGGTCAGCACAAAACACAATGTAAAAGAAATCCTTGTTTAGTGTAAAT
Source organism: Rutilus rutilus (assembly GCF_951802725.1). Lineage (NCBI taxonomy): Eukaryota > Metazoa > Chordata > Actinopteri > Cypriniformes > Leuciscidae > Rutilus > Rutilus rutilus. The sequence continues at coordinate 20,155,109 of NC_140231.1, read as the reverse complement.
AGACATTATAAAATGTTAAGACACTGCCAGTGTTTGCCTGTGTGATTTCATGTTTCTGTGTGCACATGTCAGCTGCACAGTGATTTAACAGGCTCCATGCTACACGTCAGAGCTAATGAATCCTGAAATCCTCAAACGAAGCATCAGTGCTGCCACACAAGCAGGGTTCAGGGACTCAACTACTAATAACTACTGCACACACAGCAGAATTATTTTTAACATTCACAGATGTAAGAACTGGTGTTCATGTTAGGCAGCACCATTCTACAATTGAATGTAGTGAGAAAGAAAACAAAGGATGTTGTTTAGGATGTTGCTGTGAGGTTGCAAAGGTCATTTGGTTGCTTACTGACCCAAGTGAAAACACAAAGCACAAAGTTTACGTTCTAGTACCTTAAATTTGTGTGAAATAGTCTGCAATATTCTGAACTCACCCAATCGCTTTGTCAAATTTTTTCTTGTCCCACTCAGCTTTGCTCATCTTGCTGTGTGAAGAACCAAAATATTAGTGTCCACTCAATCCTGTGCTAATAGTCTTTAAACAGCTAATATAATGCAGTCAACAACGACAATTACACATGTGAGACTGGAGAAAAGAGAAAGCATTCACAGCTACTAACCAACGTTACAATGAAGCATAATGCCTTGTGTTTAGAGTGAGGTGAGGTAAGGCGTTTCGAGATTAAAACAACAACAAAATACAGCCATTAGTATGAGGCAAAATAATCAAATGAATTTCTTACTGAGAGAGAAAAAAATGGAGTACCTGGCTTCCTCTTTGGAAAGGTTCCTGCGTATGACAGTGATGGGAATAAAAAAAGAAGCAGGAACAGAAAAAAAGGAATGTGTGGGTGCATGATGTGCATGATGGTGAAGGAGCATGCTGAAGGTTTGATTGATTACACAGCATGAAAAAATCACCTGTTAACATAAACACGGTATGCACACACAGTAAAAAGCAATACACTGATAAGAGGCTTCTGGGGAACTACACCCTAACTGACATCCTGTGGCAAGATCCTGATGTTGTGTGTTTGCTCGTGTGCATTTAAAGCTTAAATGTGTCTTAAAGCCCATCAATCAGATTTAGGGTGCTTTTTTGGATATAACAATGTGCCATAACTAAGTATATACAGTAGAGTGTACATAGGAACCACTCAAGAGGACTATCTGAGGGATCTGACCTGTGTTTGGGCTGCAAGGAGTCATGGAGAACTTGGAGAGCGGTGGCTTTATCATGCTCTGCAAAATATCTGTGAATTAAAAGAGGGAAAATTAGCCATTGAATTGTTCTGTTCGAAAACCTAGTGAGCTACCTAAATAGTGTTCCAAAAGCTAGGCAACTTGATACCCACTAAGATACCTTGTTGTTTTCAGAAAATGCTTTGCAACAAGATCAGTGAAAAAAATCTAAGATAGCAAATGCAATAATGTAAAATTATTTAATTCTATAATACAAAGTAGTGAGAAAACCTAGTTGAATGTAGTTAAAAACATATGTTTTGAATATTTCTTTTTAGCTTAGCAACCTGTTAGCATCAAAATCTATTACTAGCTGAAAAAAATTGGTTCAGTGTCATTCAAAAACGTATTTTACTCAATGTGTGTTCTGCATTTAATGTTTATTAGAGTATGGTGTTGTTAGCTTAGCAACATGCTAATCACAAAATCTATTGCTATATGATAAAACTAGTTCAGTGTCATTCAAAAATTTATTTTTACTCAATTTATGTTATGTATTTAATGTTTATTAGAGTATATCGTGTTGTTAGCTTAGCAACATGTTGACGTCAAAATTTATTGCAAACTGATAAAAACTAGTCAAAAACTTATTTTACTCAATGTATATCTTATTCGAGTGTTGTGTTGTTAGCTTAGCAACATGCTAACGTCAAAATTAGTTCAGTGTCATTCAAAAACTTATTTTACTCAATGTATGTTATGCATTTAATGCTTATTCAAGTGTTGTGTTGTTAGCTTAGCAACATGCTAACGTCAAAATTAGTTCAGTGTCATTCAAAAACTTATTTTACTCAATGTATGTTATGTATTTAATGTTTATTAGAGTATGGTGTTAGCTTAGCAATGCTAACGGCAAAATCTATTGCTATTTTAGTTGTGAATGCCTATTGCAGAGCATTCCAAATTGGTCTTTTATGAGGTTACATGATGGTTAGGATGCTGCTTTAAAAGGTAGCTGCCTATTTAGTAAGTAGACAGCAAGGCTCACTATGTTTTTGAACAGGGTTAATATCTGGTATGATCAAAATAACTACATTTCACTTAAGCACATTATGTTTAAAGTAGTATAAAGATCTAATGTTTTATGCTGATTTCACCTCAGCAGATTCTGCCAAGCTACTCACAGTAGGTTGTGCAAGCCCAAGAGACCCATGCCCCTGAAATCAGTCTTGGGGTCGTTTCCTTGGAAACCAATCTCACACCATTGCTTGGAGATGCGTCCAGAGAGAGGAGAATCAGGACGGAGTTCCTTCCACAGCTGGTGAGAAAAAATATGTTTGAGAAAGATGTCACTATTAAAGACATCTAATATTACATTATAGATGTTAAATTTGTAGCTATTGAAGCTCTGTTAAATTCTGAATTATAATTGCCTATAATATTTCTCAGTCATTAAAAAAGACTAGCAACCACTAATACCTTCATGAGCATCTCCTCATGTGCTGGGTTTTCACAGTCGTACGGCTCTCTACGCAGCTTCTCCACCTCCACTACTAGGTTTCGGTAACCCGCAATCTGGAGGAGGCAAGCTTGGAGAGAGATGCCAAGCCTGGAAGAAGACAATAAATACAGTATGTGTGTTCAAAAAGTAAGAACTTAGTAGATGAATACACTATCAGCAAATCACTGAGTCCTTACTGTGGGTTAGTGTCGAGGTTGATCTTTTTCAGGGACATTATATCATCGATAGTTTTCTCAACAGAATCTGGGTGAATGCTGATGGCAGACTGCAAAAGCTATGGAGGCAGAGTAATAGAAAGTAAGATTATTCAGTTATTAGCTAATACACAAAAAATTGCATAATATGCTAAAAATTGTGCAGCCTTGTAGTTTGAGACGGGCTTATAAACAGTGTTGATATTGTTAACTAAACTAAGTAATAAAAATAATTTACGTTAATTGAAATAAAGCTGAAATAAATATAATAGATGAAAACTTAAATGAAAATTTGAAATTTTGAAGTACTAAAAAATTTTTTTTTTAAATTAAAGCAAAACAGAAATATAAATAAAAAAAAATGACAAAAGCACATTAAAATCCCTGAAAATGAAAACTGAAAATATAAAAATAAATAAAAAATATTGATAAATACAATAATTCTATTTAAATAATACTAAAATAACATTGCTTATTATATTACATAAAATTACAAATACCTTCCATTTTATAATATTATTAAATGTTACAAAAAAAATAGATACAATATATAAAGTATTTGTACTTCATAAACCAACAACCTCACGACTCACCTCATGTTTGGAACATTTGAGTGAGGATTCTGTGAAATGAAAGGAAACATAAAATAATATAAAAAATGTCCCAACATACATCCAGGATGACCAATACAGAATGATATAGTATATTTTACTGTAGATGTACCACTAAATATTATTTAGTACTGATGGTACTTACCGATCTTGAGCGTCCTTCGAGCACCAGGTTTGTTATTGTAACAGATGCGTTGAAGCTCGCATCGTCCTGTCACCTTCCTGATGACAAACTTCAGGCCCCGCCACAAACACTTACAGTAAAGGAACACCAGCAACTGGGTCAGCACCCTAGAAGATTCAAAGAAATAAAGAGGCCTGAATAAAGCGACACAAATCCAGAACTGTTAGGCCTAATACACTTGCGTATTCTGTCCCAGAATAAAGCGTACTCACTGGGGTATTGTGAAAGCTCATTATATTTGAGTACAATAAAACTGAACTGCATAACCTTCAGATGAGTGTTTCCCATGAACACTCCTCAAGCTATTCAAAGAGAAATGCACATTATTTTTCTCTTGTCCACAAAAGCTAGGCCTAATTCCCTTTGTAAAAAGCATATCTGTGTTTTTTGAGAGAGAGATGTGGGCCATGATGATGAAATGGGTCACAGTTCTGCAAAGATGTGTGTGATGAAAGTGAAATATAATTGTGAAAGTAATATTCTTTAAACAGGCTTCATGTCCTGCATGTATCAAGCAGTATGTATTCACCTAAGGATTTCATGACATGTCTAACTACTGTATGCATTTGTTTTTGAATCAATGCATGGTTGAATTCATCCATTTGTATTATATTCTACTCTAATTGCGGTCTATTTCACTACAGAGAAACACACTAGACTAGGAATAAACCTGTTTGAGTCCGGTTGCTGAGAGTTACTGCTCACAGGATAGACTCGCCTCCCCATCGGCATGCAATGAATTCAAGTCAAACCTGCGTTTTGTAAAAAAGGTGTTATTGTGAAATAGTGACGTGTCTTGAAGGTAATAAGCAGTTGTCTGGTCTCTACCTCTGAAGGTCTAGGTGAAATACAAAACTACATTCACTAGGAGCAACCTCTACTGGGTTTAATACCTGTCAACATCATTTATTGTAAACAATATAATTAAGAGAAGTGGCTGATAAGAAAGCACTTAAAACTGAAAGCCAGAGGACAACTCCCCAAGGGATGGTTAATTAAAAGGTATTTATCAGTCATTTACATTTTAAGAGCTATTGCTGACAAAGAATGTTTGTATGAAAAGGCCTCTTGACTGGTGTGTGTGTGGGGGGGGGGATCATCTTTATGATCAATTATGATTTTATTATATATAATATGTATAAATATAAAATATATGTTTCCACATCTATGACATAATTGGGCCATAAGCAATAATGCATGCAATATAAATGTATTCTTATAATCTGATAAGAATAATAATTTAATTTCTCTTTTTGTTTCCACATCCATGACATAATTGGGCCATACAACTATACATACTATATGAAACGTATCGGTGAATCTGTTTTTTTTTAAATGGAAAATGAAAGCAATGACATTTCAGCTTCAAAGCAACAATAAGCTTGTCACTATTGAGCAGTAAGACGTACTTACCTTAGAAAATGCTTCATCGTGATTGTCTGCTTTGCTACAACTGTATAACTCACATTCGCGGATGGTCTGACCGCCTGCACGAAACACAATTCAAAATAAATAATACAATGTATCTTTATTTAATTGTTGTATTGCATTAAACGTGGATACAAACAGCAATAATGTCTTAAGGTCGTCAGTGTGGCGTTAGGCGGATTAAGACGTTGCCGTGGGTAACTGCTCCTACAACCAGCATACGCTCTACATAATACACTTTCACATAATGTCTGATGCGTTATTTCATCATACATGAGTCGTTTATAATAAAGTCAAATATCACAGGTTATATAACACCAAATGGACTCATTTACCGTCGAGCCTATAGCTCTTTAATTTTGCATTAGGTGTTATTCTGCTCGGTTCTCTATTCTACACCACACATGGTCGTGTGAAAACTGAGTATCAAATAATAGATCTGAGTATGTGATAAAAGATAAATAAATGTCAGGAACATACGTTTCAAGATGTCGCTGGGAATAGGAATATGCCTGTCCTCCTCTCTCTGCAAGGCAGGTACCTGTTATTCCTCCATGATGAGCATGTGAATGAGGGAGGGCGGGCTCTTCAGAGCATCGCAATGCAGCGCTGCTGTGCCGGAAAGAACCCAGCAGACCTTGCTGTCACTCGAACTCTTGAAATTGAAGAATACTTGAAATTATTATAGATTTAACTGTTGTTCCATCATTTAGAATTGAATAGTATGATCCTGCTCTTCTAGAACCAGGGTATGGGATATTCCTCAGTAAACTTTAAATTAACATTTTATTCTAACATACATTTCTTGAAACTTCTGGAATCACAAAATTAATTTAATATATCAATACTCCCAGTTTCTGTTAATAATAAGATTATTAATAAGCAGCTTTGTCATAATTCCAGTAGAAACACCAATAATATCTTACCAACAATATAGCTTTCTGCTTTCATATAGGGGGGCCTTCAAATATTCAGACAACAGACCAAAATATATATATATATATATATATATATATATATATATATATATATATATATATATATATATATATATATTAATAATAATAATAATAAGTTGAGAACCACTGCTCCAGCAGGACCAACAATAAAACTTGGTCTACAAACCTATACTTTTTTTGGTAAAACTTTACAATACGGTTCCAGTTGTTTACATTAACATGAACGAACAATGAAAAATAAATCTGTAAAGCATTTAATTAAATGTATCTGTTCATTATTTAATGGATCTGAGCTAACATGAACCAACAATGAACTGTTATTTTTTTAATTAACTAACATTAGTAAAGATAAATAGCCAACAAAGTGCTAATTAATGTTAATGCATTGACTAACAATAACTAATCGGACCTTATTGTGAAGTATTACCCTTTTTTTTACTGTATATTCATACAATTTTATAACTATTACTAACTTTCTAAGGCAGTCCCTGGGTTGGCTGAGAGTCTGGTGAATCATCCAGGAGTCTGAAAACATCTGTTTTATAAGCCAAAATCTTTATAATGTAAAGCCAACTTAGCACATTTGACAAACACCACTATTACTGATTAACTATGAAACAAAACCACTTTAATGGTCATAAATAATAACTCCAAATGTTCATATACATAAAAAATAAACATACATAAAAACATGTTCAATACAATTAATACATTTAACAAGTTGAATATGAAAAGTTACTTTTCGATCTACAGTTTCATAACTTTTCATAATTTTTGTAAAGTATTAAATCAAGAATTATACAAAGATAAAGAATGTTAATACAAGTAATAATACTGGAAGTTAGTGTACTGTACAAATCAGTGCATTATTTTCTGAAATATTTTTTTCCTTGTTTGAATATACCATCTAAATTTCAATCTCAGCAGATTTAAATAACATTTATATGCAAATTGGAGTATATAAAAATACAGACTGAAGGCACACTGAAGTGGACTTAAAATCCATAAAAAACTAAATAAACACTGCCTTTGGCAAAAAATACAAACTCTTCTAAAGACAATCTGTGAAATCCATTACTGTACACTGTAGAGCTTTATGTCAGGGAATAGTGGCCATTGTAATGTGCTTTGTGATTGGACACTGTCTGATCCAGATCGGATCCTTCCTTCTGCAGCCGATCTACGGCTCCCTCTTGTTGGACATCAGCAGATGAAGCAAGATGATACACCTCGCCATTAGTGGTATACGACTGATCGCCAGTGTAGGTCGGTACGACGTTGAACATGATGAAACCAAGTGTGATCACCACAAAAGACACGATGTACAGGCCTGTGAACTATGAAGAAAGAAGAAGAAAAAAAAAAAATCTGTGTGATCAAGCAAACTCTAGAAGCTAAAACTACTTCATTAAAAGATTTAAAACATAAAATAGTATCCACAGAAATATCAAGAATCGGTGCAAACACTCAAAATGTCAACACCCATGGCCAATTATCATTTCAGCAGGAGGACTGAGACGAAGATATTGGAAATGTTTTAATCTTTTTTCTTTTGTTTTTATGGCACTTTTATTGATTTTCAGAAAATGTGTTCTTTCTACTCACCTTGTAGTGAAAAAGGAAAATGCCACAGAAGAGGCTGAAGAGGTCAGCAGTCAGCAGCGAGAGGTTTACAGCAGTGGCGCTGGTCATCTTCACTACGACAGGCATGAAACTGTACAGCCCATACATGCACAGAGTATACGCAACAAAGAGCAGGCCTACAGAATACAAATATTTAGTTAACTAACTAGATAATATTATCTTCAAGCCAATGTCAAAAAAAATTAAAAATAAACAAAGTAAAATTTTACACTTAGTTACGCACATATTCTCCAGTTCCAGCTGATGACAGGTATAGCTTTGGATTCAAGTATAGCCCTTTAAAATAAAAAGCACAGTTCACCTAAAAAGAACTAGGGCTAATGATTTACAATAATATTTCAAAGTTTGGGGTTAGTAAGATTTATGTTTTTGAGAAAAATCACACTTTAAATGACTGTTTTCTATTAGAATAGATAGCAAAGCTGAATTGTCAGCATCATTACTCCAGTCTTCAGTGTCACATGATCCTTAAAATAAAAAAAGGATGGACCTCAAGAAACTTTTCTTATCATTATCAATGTTTCTTTTCAATTATCATCAACAGTTGCTGCTGCTTAAAATTCTTGTGGAAACACTAATATACTCTAAAACATAACACATTTGCAAAACGCCAGCCTATGGTCTTCATTGGCTGCATGCAAACAACATCTACTTTGACTGGAAGAGTTTGGTTTGTGTTGTATACATGCAGAGAAAACACCGTTTTCAGTGCTGCATATCCAATGATGAGGACTTGCGCTGGAATTGATACCGGAAACCAACACCATCGTTCATATCACGGTGCGCAGAGGAAAGCCTCCGAAGCTGAAATTCAAATATGGTAATAGGCATTTTGTTTCTGGCACATGCTGTAAGCAGTAGACCAATCACAACAGACTGGGCCATCTGACCAATCAGAGCAGAGTAGGCTCTCAGAAAGGAGTCTTCGGACAAACCGTTTTCAGACTCTTTGAGAAATGAGGTGATGTGCAATGTACATTATGATTTATTTATTTTTTTACCTTGGTTGCATGTAAATTTTTGACCTTGGATGCAAAACTAAATTAGGAAACTTAAAAAAAATAATGTATGGTCACTTTAATAACAACAGCACTTATTTGAGATAGAAATCTTTTATAAAATTATAAAATGTCCTTCTGTCAATCGTACTGACCCCAAACTTTTGCACGGTAGTGTACATATTGCTTTTCTTTTTCAAAAGCGAGGACTTCTCATGATGCGGCCATTCACTTTGAAAATGAGGTGGTGGACATAAAACTTACATCTGCACGCCGCTGATGAGGGTCCCAAAGAACCCCATCATGCCCAGGAACTCCACCCTGCTCAGGTTTTTCACAGTGTATTCCTGACAGACGTTAGACACTGCATACAGAGCAGCACTGATCAACACTAGTCCATCCCCCAACAACACATGACTACCTGCAGTGACAGAAACAGAATAAGCACAAGAAAGAGAGACACAGATCAACTATTTTGGTGCAAGATTTCAAGCTACAGTCTATGATCAATTCTTCATGCATCTTCTTCACTTAGTTGTCCTCATTTCATATAATCGTATCTTTTGTAACAGTAGTACTAGTAATAAAGCATAGTCAAGATGATTACACCCCCTCCCAGTATAAAGTACAGTACTTACTTGAGCCTTGGTCTCTCCCCGCCAGCAGATCTGCTCCCACCATCGCCCCGACCCCAATCAAGCACACGGCCACAGCTACAAAATGCAAAGGTCTGTAGCGAGTCTTCAAGAAGATCCACGAGAGCACCATCAGAACCGGGATAACAAAACAGTCCAGCAGCTGCAACACATAACAGATATTATATTATATTTGACACAAACACTCCAAACAAGAAAGTGTGTGTGTACGAAGAATGTATCCTTACCTGTATACTTGTAAGCGTAGTGAACTGGTATGCCTTTACAACAGCGTAGTTGGCTTGCACATCCGTCAGAGCCATCAGAAAATACTTCCACCACTTTGTTTTTAGAATTTGAACAATATTACTTTCACCTAAATTATGGGGGGGGGGGGGGGGGGGGGGGAGAGAGATTAATCCAAGCTGTGAACTGAAGAATATTTATAGCATATCTTCTGTACTAACTTGCATTACTGGAGGAAAACTACATGAGGTTTTTATGAGTAGTACATTTTAACTTTGGATGTTGAGAAGACTCAATAAATAATTTAAAGACTTTTATGCTGCCTTCACGTGCTATCAGAAACGTCCTACTTCTGAAGTTATGATTATGAACTTGTCACATTCAGGAGCTTTGTTGAAAAGAACAGGAGTCATGGAGGACACCTGGGCCCGTATTCATAAAGAATCTTAATGCAAAGAGTAGCTCCTAGTGACAAAATTCTAAGAAAATTCTTAGAAATGTGGGCGTTTACTCTTAAAATTAAAGAAAAAATCCTAGTAAAGAAAAAAGTAATTCAGAAAGAATCTTAACCCTTAAAAGAGGTCTTAAGGCAAAAAAATTTAGGAGCACGGATGAGGACTTTTACGAGGCTTAAGAGTTTCTTTAGCAGAGGAGAAAATGGCAGAAAGACGAAGAGGGAGAAGAAATGTGTTGCAATGGATGACAGTGAGTTAATAAGACACTATAGATTAGATCGTGCAGGGATCATGTTTGTGACTGATCTTTTTAGAGACACGCTAACATCTCCGATACAGCACAGAAATGCCATAGCGCCAGAAATGAAAGTAATCACTACATTACGATATTTGGCAACTGGGAAAATTCCATGTTTGATACATTAAAACCAACATTCAAACCACCACTTAAAAAAACATGCCAACAATCAGTGTAATTGGAAAGAGTGGAACAATTTTTATCATTCTAAGCCAAGCAAATACCTTATAGGAAATTAACAGCATGGTAAATAAAAATAAGGATTTATATATATAATGTGTGTGTGTGTGTGTGTGTGAGAACGGTCAAATAGGAAAAATTATGCATGTAATTTCAAAGTGAAGGCTTAGAATAGGCCCTATACTTAAAATCACTTTTTTCCCCTTCTTGGACAACCAACCAATCACAGTCTTCAAAAGACTGTGTCATACAGAGCAACGGGGTCAACCCCGCCTCCTCACTAAGATGAAAGTTTTTGTCTTTTCCTTACTCAGAGTTGCTCTCAGATCAGTCCCGAATTGCTCTTAAGCTAAGACTCCTACGTAAAAGTTTTTAAGCTAAATTAAGAGTTTTCTGAGAGGATTCTTAGAATCTTTATGAATACGGGCCCTGGTTTTTATTCTTTCACATTTATTGGATTTTGTTTTTTTAGTTGCCAGCCAGGCATTTTTGATCATTTTCACAATTTTCATGGCCCCCAAAATATTTTGATGTATCAATATCTGAACATGCAATAAAGTCTCAAAGTTTCATAAAAAAGCAACATTGACAAAAACATGATTTTCTCAGCTTTTTGCTCAAACACTACATCGGATTCAGTACGATGATCAAAACATAGATGGAGTCGATTGAGTCCATCAACACACGTAATGCTTGCACAGTCCTATAGCTCGTCCTGGGTCGACATTTCATTCAGTAACATTAGGCAGTTTTGCTTTATATGAAGTTTAATGTTGATAATCGTGTTATTTTACATATGCTATCGTTTGTTTATGCTTCTTCTTCGCCTGTGATCTGGAAATTCTGTTCTCTTTCAGAAGATGTGTCATAGCACACCCCAGTGAAAACACAGAAAGCTGGAAATTCCCGTCAATGGAAAGAGTTACAGCCAAAGTGATAATTAGCGTCCCATTGAGGGTGTTCATGTCCAATTTTTAACTAGGAAACTTGTATTTACGATATATTCGATAGCACGTGAAGGCAGCATTAATCCACAAGATCGGCCATACAGGCATGAATCCTTAAATACGTTTATTTAAAATCTGGAGCAATGCTATGGTAAATATGGTCATGGTAACATTATTCTGCCCTTCTAAACATCTGACAAAAGCAGTGAGTGAGTGATTCCATGCAGGGAAGGTGTGCTGCAGCGTACCTCTCCTGAAGGCTAAGACTAAAGTATAGGTGAGCAACAGCAAGACGTAATTGAGAAAGCTTTGCAGCATTGGCGTCTCTACCCCAGCATCTGCCAGATACTGACATGTAACAGCCGTCCCACATATCAGCATGGACAGGGCCTGACCCATTACAATAGTTTTGAAGAGCTGCCTGTAAACACAATTCTCAAGTTACTATGAAAGAATTACCATGAATATGCAGACGACCGCCACTTAAAAACATTTTCAAAACATAAAAGAGAAATCACACCATGTAAACACATCTTTGAGCGTGAGATTCCGTGGACCACAAAGGAATTTCCTCCAGCGACTGAGAGTTCCCAAGCTTCCATACGTAAACGAGTCCTCCCCCGCTTCACGATCCATATTTTTCACATAGACACCTAGAAAATTCAGAGAAAGTGTATGAAGAACTTTAATGTTAGTCACAGGCTTTGATGTTGGGTAACATCTAGTTATTAGTTGAGAAAATAATCTTAAATCTCTTCAGGAATTTATATCCAATAATGCTGACCTCAAGTAGGCCTCTTTAATAAAAAGAAGCTTTCCTTACAGGTCATAAAACAAAAATTAAAAGGAAATTTGCCTTTTTAATACTCGCCAACATGAAGTAATTAAATAAAAGTGTACAATATACTATAAAACCCACACTAGATCAAGACATAAAAGGGTCATTCTTAGCATTCGGTGCCATTTGAGTCCTCATGACATAATGTGGTATATTTTGAGTAAAAATGGGCTAATACTGGTTTCTAAATGATCATCTTAAATAGTTAATCCCCCTTTACCATAGAACACAATAATATGTACCCAGGATTAATTAATTAAAAAATAATTACTCTGATTTTAGTGCAAGTAGGCTAAACTGCCATGTCCCCAAGTAAGCTTGCATAACTTCAGCCACAAATGTAAGTAATAAAAATCAAATAAACTCATTTTTTATATATATTGTTGTATATTCTTATTTATAATATTCCTCACCAAAATATATATTTTTGTTAATAATACATTTTTAATGCTTAAAGTCTTTAAAATATGTTGAATTGAATGTCCCCCCTGTTACTCTGATGGAAAATTCCTCTGAACACGCCTCTTGACTGTTCCTCTAATCACATGACTCTCAGGAATTTGAATACTTTTTGGCAGCAAGTTCTCTTCAAGAAGCAGAGTAAGCATCACTCCTTAATTCACCCTTTTTTCAATGTTTTAGAATGATTCACTGATGTGGCAAAGCATAACATGTCCACCCTGTTATGCCTATTTATAGTGGAAACTGATAATTGTTTGTAATTTTGAAAATATGGTTAATAAACAGGTTAAAAATCTTCCTCAGTGATCACTGCACACTAGCTTGTTTTTCATCACATGAGTAGCAATGGCTAACTTTAGCATAAAATGTCCCTCCTGTTAATGTTTTGCACAGTAACAGGGTGGACATATTGTAACAGAGTGGGTGTAAATGCTAAATAAATAAGTGTTTACAGCTTGAATTGGTACTTACAATTAGTGTATTATACATTTATTTGTTATATACCTTCAAGAAAGAGTAGCTTAAATGGTAAGTATGTAATTGTCAGGAAATGGCACCGTTGTCTGCTGCAGAAAAGCAGCGAAGCTACAGAGTACGTCGCGATGCAGACCCTGAAAAAAGGCAGATATACCTATCTGAACCTATACAATATAAATATGTTTAAGTGTGAATTTTAAGTTATCTGAAAAAAAAAAATTAAGTTTGAATGTTGATGTGGACATGTGTCTTTCTTCTTCAGGGGGTGCCAGGGTAAATGAGTTGATGACATTTATTGTTGTTCAGTGGTGTGATGTCCACCCGGTTACCTCTCTGTCCACCCTGTTACTCTGTCCACCCTGTTACCTCTGTGTTTTTTTAAGTTAATAAAATAAGTTCAACAAATGTTATGCATATCTTTGTGGTTAATTTTAGGGAATGAAATGGCAAAATGAAATGATTTAAAAATGGGACAAAATTCCATTGAAATGTCTTTTTATTCTAAAAGAAATACGTTGAAATTACCACTGTGCCTCAAAATACAACAACTTTTTTCATGATAATTCTGGTTGATGAACACTTTGTTAAAATACACTTGCAGGGTAAAGTGAGGGACATTTTAGCTCTTAGAAAATGTAAATATTTCAATAACTGTGAATTCAAAACATTTATTAATTGATATGAGAATGTCCGGTAACAGGGTGGACATTTGGCCTTTGCATGTGTGAAGAATTTGGTCAAAATTATTAAAGAGTAATTTCCTGAGCTGGACCAATATATTTTTCTTGTAGTGTAAAAAGCCATTCTTCAGATAAAGTGATTAAATCATGGAAATTTTTACTTTTTTGATAGAAATTTACCAAGCTGAAATGGCACCGAATAGTAGGAATGACCCAACAGCCTTAACAAAATATATATAATTGAAAATACTAAAGATTAACATGTAGCAATTACAATTCACTTTTAATTAATTTTACATAAAGACCCAATCAAAACATCAACATAAGCCGAAAAAGATTATAATAAAATGGGCTAAAGTTTGACTGAATAGCTCTGTTGTTTACATAGGCAGACTAGCGCTTCGGCCACAAATGCGGAACATCTGAAGCTGTGATGGTTGTAATGCGGCACTACTCAGAGCACGTGGCGACCTATCAGGCTTTTTAGACAAATTTTGAATAGACCAAACTATTTCTTGACCACCGAAATCAAAATAGGGTGAATTCATTCATAGAAAAAAACGCATTCGTTTGCGTTTTAGTCTTTCTAGAAGTTTTGTAGCTTGTTAGCGCAAAGCAAACAGAGTTATACCTTATACCTTCTTCAGAGTTAGCCATGCTATTAGCTACGCTAAAAAACACAACGGCACGTGTTTACAAGTAAAAGAATAAAACCAAGGGTCTGTTAAGTACCTGAATACAACTGATCCGTCATGTCCGAAGTTGACGAATAATCAGATAAAACCCAACCACAGAATCATCATCTTTCAATGAAGGCAAGAAATCATAAATGCGCTCGGTCAACTTAAGGCCCCGCCTATTTTCCCAAACAGCCAATTGGAGCTTATTGTACTTCCTTATTCTTAAATTGTGACCAATGGCAGCACACACGGAAGTTGTGTGCAATGAATATGTAATGGATATCAAATCGATCAGAAATGTACTTAAGTTATTTTAAAGATGAATAGTTAAACGCCATGTTTAACTGAGCCGTTACATTTATTTCTATCAACGATTAATGAGAATTGTGATTTCAAATCGAGTCTATATCTGCAACTACAGCTGCAGCTGGTCGGCCTTCAGATTGTTATGGGAAAGAATTCATCTTGTCCTTCAATCAGGCATGCCGACCGACTCCAGTCCAGATTATCACCAAGGACAGGACAGTTTGTTTGACCCTGCTAGATTAAATGTCAATATTCCTTGTTTATCAAATGTTTTTCTCACTGGCACTGCTTAATGGCATGATGATAAAAATAATCGTGTAATCCTATAACAAAATAAATTCTAGCCGTCTATGCTGCAAATTAGTATGTACAGAATAGACAAAAGATGTAAGCATAAACTGCTCTTATATATATAACAGCACAGCAGTATCAGACAGTGCTGCTGATGCAGTCTGTCGCAATGCTCCCTAGCAACCAAACCTTCTCAAACATCGCGAGATTACACGGGGTTCAAGTTGAAGAAAAATGGCGACGTCTAATTTATTGAAGGTAGGAGGTCCCACACTATGGTCCTACAATGTGAGAATATTTTGCATCGTTTGTGTCTCCCACAGTGTTATGACAGCGATCCTATGAGCCGGTGACTGTGGGCTTCTAATTAGATCGCTAAACATGACGCGTTCATTTGAAACTACATTGTTCGAGTTGTTCATTGCAGCTAGTGAGGTTTTGAGCTATTATAATGTTTAGGGTTTCAGAGCTCTATTCTAGGATGTCTCTCCTCACTGCACAATTTACAGTCATAAAACTACCCGCTATCATGGGACTGCATTGTGTGGATCACGACGATGTAAAATATAGATATATTTTTGTCTTGAATAAAATTGCAAACCAAAAGTGAATCATTTAAATGCCATATAATTCAGCCTGTGCATATCTGGTTTATGTCAAGCTCGAAGCTCACCTGGTGCCTCTGGTCTCTAATGATAAAGCTGTAATAATCCATCTACATTTATTATATTGCATGATAAAGCTGTAATAATCTATCTACACATATTATATTGCACTGTGCCTTCTGTTAGTGTTTTACATGTTTGCTATAATGTAAAATTAATGAAATGTAATGGTTTTTTTTAAATGCATAAAACCCATAACATATTTTTAAAGAGCTGTTTATTGTCCTGGATCTCCTTTCTCAGAATAAAGGCTCCCTGCAGTTCGAAGACAAATGGGATTTGATGCGGCCCATTGTTTTGAAGTTACTCCGTCAGGAGTCAGTTACTAAGCAGCAGTGGTTCGATTTGTTCTCGTAAGTTGTCTTCGATGTGACATAGTCTGGCCTGACATAAATATCAAGAAGTCAGTGTACTGTACATCCAGACTTTTATTTATTTAACTAATGGTGCTTTTTTGGGTCTGATTGTCACTGCAATAATATCAACTTGAACTAACAACATAGGTTGGATTGTTGCACAATGAGTAGAATCTGATTTTAGATCATCTCTTGATACTGTGTTTGACTTGCAGAGACGTCCATGCAGTGTGTTTATGGGACGACAAAGGCCCGGCAAAAATTCACCAGGCACTGAAAGAAGACATCCTAGAATTCATCAAGCAAGCACAGGCAGTACGTACTGTATACCACTTTTGCACCTACCATAATAAAGTGAAGATCATATTTAAATAACTCTGAAGAAATAAATTGCTGGAATCCCAGTCCTGTAATCAATGCATGCTGAGTCTCTTTCTGATCTACTTCAGCGAGTACTCAGTCACCAGGATGACACGGCTTTGCTTAAAGCCTACATTGTGGAGTGGAGGAAGTTCTTCACACAGTGTGATATTCTACCTAAGCCCTTCTGCAAGTTAGAGATCACCCTGCTGGGCAACCAGGGGAGCAATAAGAAGTCCAGTGTTGAAGACAGTATTGTTAGAAAGGTGGTTTCTATATTATCACTTAAATGCAGTTGTTATTATTGTAACAATACATGCACAACATTAAGATGCACATCTATCCTAATCAATTGTTTCCTTATTTTTTTGCTAAAGCTTATGCTAGACACATGGAACGAGTCTATATTCTGTAATATAAAGAACCGGCTCCAGGACAGTGCCATGAAACTGGTCCATGCTGAGAGATTAGGAGAAGCGTTCGACTCGCAGCTTGTCATCGGAGTGCGCGAGTCATATGGTAAAGCTATCATAATGCTAAGCCGCTCGGGTTCTGTCTAGATGGACCTCTCCTGATTGACACTCTTGTCTTTTGCTCTGTCTCGCAGTGAATTTGTGTTCCAACACTGACGACAAGCTCCAGATCTATAGAGAGAATTTTGAGAAGGCATATCTGGATTCGACAGAGAGGTTCTACAAGACACAAGCACCCTCCTATCTGCAACAGAACGGCGTTCAGAACTATATGAAATATGTGAGTGTATTTTTAAACTGCTCTCCTGCCTAAACTTGAAAAATCTGAATGACACTAGTGTTGTCAAAAATAACATATCGATTCTGAATATTTGAAATGGTTTTATTCATTTATATAGTCAGTTGTGGCATTTTTGAAAGCATCACTGTGTTCTTTTAGGGTGTGTTCTCACTTGGCATGTTTGTTTTGAATAAAACGAACCTTGTTGCGATTGCTCTGTTAGTGCGGTTCATTTGAATAAGTGTGAACGCTGCTATCCGAACCCTGGTGCGCACCAAACAAAAAGTGGTCTCGGTCCGCTTCCGAACGAACGCTGGTGCTGTTCAAACGATATATGAATGCAACATGGACCAAAGTAATGTAAACAAACTAAAAACAGGAAGATGAGACCCTATAAAGGACAGAATGCTCAAGCATACCTGATTTTTCTCATCATAAGGCAAATTCACACTGCACAGACAAACGCCAACAAACCAGTTTGATGGGTTTTGTTGGATCAGTGTGTTACCTCTGTCGGCGTTGGTTGGGGTTTGTTTTCATCTGACTGAACATGTTCAATCGGTGTTTGTCAGTGTCTGTTGGGCCAGTGTGAACATGACAGTTATTTTTCATAAAATTCTAAATCTAACGACCAATGTGTTTGTTGGCGTTTGTCTGTTTGGTGTGAATTGGCCTATAGTCGTGATGTTGCCCATCACAGTTCAGTACAGGCATCAGAACTGCGTCTCCTTGCAGCAGATCTTCGTTTCTGTGAGTGACGGAGGGATTCCTGCCACTGTTTTGACTACTTTACACATTTTATAAGCTCTTCACGAGTTCTCAGCAGGTCAAAATACCATCATATGTAGGTTACGCACATAATAGGAGTGCATTTAGCCCAGCACACAACATTGTTTTGGATGTTTGGTAAATTCTATCTCAAAAAAGGCAATACGTAATAAAAGCCAACCCATTTAGGTTGTGAACGTATCCCTATCCCTTTAGGTTTGGTATCCTTAGGTTCGGTGTAAAAAATGCCAATCTGAACGCTAAACGACCCAGGACTAAATGTTTTTTATTGGTCCAGAACAAATGAGCCAAGTGAACCGAACTACAAGTGTGAACACACCCTTACACTCAAGCAGCTCATGATTCGGTGTTTTCAGCGTCTTAAAGGGGTGGTTAATGTGTTAATGTTGCTGTTTGAGCATAAACAACATCTGTAAAGTTACGAAGCTCAAAGTTCAAAGCAAAGGAATATATTTGCTTTTAAAGAAATCGTTTTTTAAGGACTACAACAAACGGCTGGTAGGGACTACACGACATTCCACCCGGGTTAGTGACATCACAAACCCTAAAATTTACATAAACCCCTCCCCCGGGAACGCGATTTATAGATTATCATGACAGAATATACTAATCAATGACTAGAAGATAACTACACATAAGTTACCTAAATTCATCAACTAACCATTCAGAAATGTCCTGTTGCATTCTACATGTTGTCATTTTGAGCTAAAACTTCACATACACACTCTGGGGACATCAAAGACTTATTTTACATCTTGTGAAAATTATACCACCCCTTTAACCCCTTCCCAGTCACCCCCAATTTTGGCAAGTGCTGCATACATGAAATGCCCAAAATAAAAAGGTTACTGCTCATAAGTAATTCTGAATAGAAACATAACACACATACATTTAGAAAGCCAACACTTGAGAGTTTATAGTTCAAGACTCAAAATTAACCAGACTGTTATTAATATTGAGATATATAAGCTCAAACATATTTTGAACTAAAATAATCTGGGATCACCAGTGATCCCTGACTGGTAAGGGGCCTGTTCACACCAAGGACGAGAACTATACGTTCTAAAAAATAGTTCTAAATATAAAAGAATAGCAGATTCCAATTCCATACCATAACGATAACAGCACTGAGAAATGATATCACTGGAATCACCAGTGATATCAGCTGATGAACACTAAAAACATTGACCGCAATCAGAATCCATCCTGCTTTAAAGAGCTCGAGCATTTAAAGCAGCAGACGACTTCAGCGCGCTTAGAATAAACAGAACGATATCGTCCGCTGGTGTGAACGCTAATGTAGTCATCGTTGTAGTTATCGTTCTTTATGTGAACAGGCCTGAAGAACATTTCAGTTTGCTATAAATGTCGCGAATTCCATCTCTGCTTGTGCTGTGAGTTTAATGCGCTTAACGCTTTTTTTCACGTTCAAGTAATTTCCAAAATTTTTGTGAACATATATATATACAGCATTTCACTAGATTTGTAATGAGAAGGTGCATTTCTTGCCAAAATGAAAGCTTGAGGGTTTAACTCTTACAAGTAAGGAAATGCTTTATGTAAAGTAAAATTAATAATTTATTTAACAATGCAGTTGTATTATAGTAGTGTAATTCTGTCTTTGAAATAATATTATAATTTTTTATTATTATTATATAATCACCTTCAGAGCAACTGGATATATTGATTTTGAGTTTCAGTTGATAATGTACTTTTGACCATAGTCAAAGTCAAGGGTTTTATACCCTTAATGTTGTTGCAGTTTTTTCCTGTATTATCAAAAATGGTATAGAATATCGATATTTCTCAAGGTGTTATATTGAAGTTAGAAGTTCCAGTATCTTGACAACTCTAGTTGACAATACAGCTTTCTACTCTGATGGTTTGTTTAACAAGCATTTATGTGTGTGAACGGTAAATCACAGCACATTTCTGAATTGTCATAATTATGTGTCACAATATTTGAGAGTTGTTTATCCCAGTTGACGCTTTTGATTGACAGGCAGATGGCAAGTTAAGAGAAGAGGAGAAGCGTGCACTTCGATATCTGGAAACCAGACGTGAATGTAACTCCGTCCAGGCAGTGAGTGTTCCATGCTCCAAAAATGCTCCTAAACAAGATCCTGTGGTGTGCCGCATTATTAAATAATGCTCAGCCTGTAGTGCGCACTTGTCTTTTTCGCATACTAACATCGGGTGCTCAGTTTGTGCCTTTTGCGTTCATTCAGCTAATGGAGTGTTGTGTGAATGTGCTGGTGACATCGTTCAAAGAGACAATCCTGGCCGAATGTCCGGGAATGATCAAGCGGAACGAGACAGAGAGTGAGTACGGCAGGAGCTCTGGCACCAAAGGCTCAGCGAGTTCAGGTTGGCAATGGGACCCAGTTCCCATCTATATCTTGCCAACACCTCCCCACCCATCTCACCATCTGTGTGTTTGTGTGCTGATCCACCAACCCATTTACACTGTAAACAAACACAACAGCATACAACTGTTATATGTAAAGGGAAGGAAATCCCACATTTTTGTAGATTGCATCAGGAATACTTGGTTTAATTCATGTGTATTTTGGCATTAGAGCTCCATAGACAGGAACTTCATGTTTTTCTTTTACTGTTTCAGTATGTTTTACTGTAATTGAAGTGTGTTTGTTCTGCTGTTGGTGTGTTTCCACAGAGCTGCACCTCATGTTCTCGCTGATGGACAAAGTGCCCAGTGGGATTGAGCCTATGCTGAAGGACCTGGAGGATCATATCTTGAATGCAGGTCTGGCTGATATGGTGGCCACAGCGGAGACCATTACCTCAGTGAGTAGAGACAGTAGCTACAGTTGCATCATGGATCCTGTACACGAGTACAGTTGCTGTTAGGCAATCACTAAATGATGTAGGAAGTCATTCATTTTTATTAATCCTTGTTTGTGATTTGTATGCTTTGGGGATGTGTGGGACTAGTCTACTAAACGAAACCGCTGCTGCTAGTCGACATTGGAAATACTAGTTTTTTTTTTTTGCACATTTATGCTTTGCTATTTTTTACAAAGGCTACATTCAAACACAAATGTGCAAGTGGTGGGTGCAATACAGACTTTTTATTTGAGGAATTCTGTAAATATTATTAATCTTGTACTTACTGGTCCTGAGCTGCCTGTGATTCAGTTGATTTTAATAAATTTGTCTATATTGTTCAAAGTTGATTAAAGGGATAGTTTACCCAAAAATGAAACTTTTCTATTAATTTACTCACCCCTTTAGGTCATCCAAGATGTAGGTGTCTTTTTTTCTTCTTCAATAGAACAGTAAAGAATATTTTTAGCTGAAACCATAGTTTCATATAATGCAAGTCAACGGCTACCATCACTGTGAGAGTAAAAAAAAACGTATACAGGCAAAACAAAATGAATACCAGTGGCTCCAGACGATACATTGAGGTCTTATGAAGTGAAACGATCAGTCTGCGCAAGAAACTGAACATTATTTACAGCATTATTACCTGTAATCCAGAGCCTCTGCAAATAGTCATGTCGGTCTGGAGCGTGAGCTTCTTGTATAACAGCAAATAAAACATTTTTGGGGAACTATCCCTCTAAGTGAACGCTTAAGTATAATGTACAATGATCATAATGCAAGGCAAGCACAGTGCATGTATATGATCTATTTATCAGTGAATTCAGTATGGGATTTGACTGTTTGATTTATAGATTAAGTATGCTATTTTAAATGGATCGCTGATACAAACTGTTTCTGACTGTCATCTGGGGGTTTCGTCGACTAGTAGTCGGTTATAAAATTTCAGTTTAAACGTTATGGAAATTAATCGTGGCGCACATCCCTAAAATCCATAATATGGCTCCAAACTGTTTCTCAAAATTCTTAATTAATGCTCTTTATGACTTATTGATTTTTTTATTTTTGCAGGACTCTGAAAAATATGTCGAGCAACTCCTAACATTGTTTAACCGCTTTAGTAAATTAGTTAAGGATGCATTCCAAGATGACCCACGTTTCCTAACAGCCAGGGATAAAGTAAGTCTCAAGAAATCCAAACCATTCACTGTTAAAGACTTCACAGGAAAAGAATAGTTATAAATGTTATTCAAAATATTTGTATTTTTATTGGATAAAATAATAATACAATATATTCATATAATCTATAGGTATAAAAAATATACACTACTAAAGGCGGGGTCAGTGAGATTTAAAAAATATATATTGTACTTTTATTCAGCAAGGATGCATTTAAATTTCTATTTTAAATAAATATTGTTCTTATGTTTTTTTTTCATTCATCAAAGAATCCTGAACAAAAAGTGTATCAAGGTTTACCCCAAAATATTATGCAGCTCAACTGTTTTCATCATTGATAGTAACAAATCAGCATATTATAATAATTTCTGAAGGATCATGTGACACTGAAGACTGAATTAATGATGCTGAAAACTCAGCTTTGCCAAATCTGCTTATTCTGCAAGACCATATTCTACGTCCCTTAATCCTACCCAATACCTAAACTTAACAACTCCTTCACTAACTATTAATAAGCAGTACTTAGGAGTTTATTGTGGCAAAAGTCTTAGTAATTAGTTAGTTAATAGTGAGAATTGGACCCTAAACTAAAGTGTGACCAAAAAATCTTACTGACCCCGAAATAGTGTATCTTTTTTTTACATGTTGAAAAGTGAAGTGGAGAGGAGGTGATTTCCATTTTTCATTCTTATTTATTACCATATTATACATGCATGTTTACGCAGGCATACAAAGCAGTAGTGAATGACGCAACAATATTTAAACTAGAGCTCCCTCTAAAACAGAAAGGGTAAGACATCTCAATATATACATATATATCTTTTGAAAAGTACTTTTTTACCTGTAGATCTGGGATATATTTGAATTACTGTGGTTTTGGTTTGAATTATTTGTCCTTTATTTGCAGTGGGGGTCTAAAAACACAACCAGAGTCCAAATGTCCAGAACTGCTGGCCAATTACTGTGATATGCTCCTTAGAAAGACTCCACTGAGCAAGAAACTCACATCAGAGGAAATAGAGGCCAAGCTGAAGGAAGTGGTGAGTGAGTAGGTGGAGTGTCCACAAAAATATTTGTATTTTATTGTGGCAGTGTTTTTTGCACGTCTCTCTTCACAACTGCCAAATCAGATGCGATGTGTTAATTATTTCTTTTTATCTCCTGATTACAGCTCTTGGTTCTAAAGTATGTTCAGAACAAAGATGTCTTCATGAGGTACCACAAAGCGCACTTGACTCGCAGGCTTATTCTTGACATTTCTGCAGACAGTGAGATTGAAGAAAACATGGTGGAGTGGCTCAGGGTAAGAGGAATTGAGAGCGCGATTGTAATTATTGATGAAAGACTTTTTAGTGAATCTCTATCGAGTGATTTTTGTGTCTGTGCAGGAGGTTGGTATGCCAGCAGATTACGTGAACAAGCTCGCCAGAATGTTCCAGGACATCAAAGTATCAGAAGACTTAAATCAATCCTTCAAAGAAATGCATAAACACAACAAACTTGCATTACCAGGTCAGATATGACTGTCTTATGATGCTATGATGAATTAGAGGTCTCCACTCCTGCAAAAATGTTACCTTCTCATCACTCCTACCCCGCAACATTCATGTTTTGTCCCACTACTGCCCACAAAAGTCCTCAGGTAAAAGTAAACAGATTTTTTCAGTACATCCATGAAATAATTTCAAGTTTGGCTGCCTAGCAACAACCTTCACATCCTAGCATAAACACTCCCGATATATTATTTGTTATTAAAGCATCTACATTCACAAACCACTGTTAATTTGAACAGAAAAGCAAGTACAGAATAGGCTACTACATGTGTGATTAATCAATTAAGCTGACTGCACAATGAATCTCTCATAATGTCTACTCTTTGTTATAATGAGAGGATTCGTGAGCGTGCAGAACTCGGCACTGAACAAAAATTCAGTTGTTTTGAGTGGTAAGTGGATTCTGACAAACTTAAACACCTCTGATTGGCAATTGCGTTCAAGAAATCAACAGGCAACAAAATCAATGTTGGAGATTTACTCAACGCTGCAAAAATGTGTTGATGCTCTCCAGAGCACAAAGACAGATATGCACTGGATCGCTTGCCAAATCTGTTTCACCAATATGCTATTACTACGGAGAAAACTACACCATGCAGTTATGGGCAGCTTTTCCCTCTAAAAGTGATCAGAAGTAGCAGCAAACGGGAAGACTAAGCCTTCCCCACACACATATGAGCATCTAACCGCCCGCACCCACATTCGCCCATCAAATCTTGTCCCGCGCCGCACTCTGTTGCGTTGGGTCCCGCGGGAGTGCGGGCCTCTATTCTGAACTGTTTTGTTGTACATTCAAACTAATTTTTATTTATGTTTTGACACTATAGCCGACTCTGTCAATATAAAGATCTTGAATGCGGGAGCATGGTCTCGGAGTTCAGAGAAAGTGTTTGTATCTTTGCCCACCGAACTAGAAGATCTCATTCCTGAAGTCGAGGAGTTTTACAAGAAAAATCACAGTGGCAGAAAATTACACTGGCACCATCTGATGTCCAATGGCATTGTGAGTGGCATCTTCAGCTTAAGCCCTTTGCATAACGGCATGCTCTACTTCCTGTGAAAATAAGGGAGAGCCAAAACCAGAAGTTTTCCTTGAAGACTATTAAGGCAAAAAAGAATAAGAAATAAGAACAGCGAAAGAAGTTCTAGGTCCTATTGTAGTTGTGATGTTATCAAATTAAACTATTTGTAAACTATATTTTATTTTAAAAAATGCACACATTCACTCTTATTCAAAATGTTTCTTGTCTCGTCACATTCAGTTATGAATTAAATGATTCATTCAAAACAGTGACATTTCATGAAAAAGTTGAGTAGGTTGCATCATTGGACATTACTGTCGGTCCTTGAACATTACTGTAACACATTTGTCAAATATTGAATGTTTAGCTACTTGCATCTTACCATGCTCACTTACATATATTTTCTTGTTGGAATTCACACTCATCTTCTGTGAACAGTAAGGCCCGCCTTCTTTGATTGGATTGGCCGTCACAATCATTTTGACATTGATGAGTGATGTGGTAGACCAGCCTAAAAATATAGGCTAACTTTTAAAACATTTTGGGGATGAACAATTTGGCCATTTCTAATTATTGAGTGGGACTTGAAAAAACTGCTGAACTTTGATGCTCACAAGTTGTACTACTGTGAATTGTGTTGCTGTAAACTTTAATTTAGTCTTTGAAATGTCAGTATTCTTGCTACACTGGATTTGGAGATTCTGTCTCAAATTTGACATTTTATAGGGGTCCTTCATGTCAAGGGAACTTCTCTTCTATCCCTAGATCACATTCAAGAATGAAGTTGGGCAGTATGATTTAGAAGTTACGACATTCCAGTTAGCTGTGCTGTTTGCCTGGAACCAAAGGCCAAGAGAGAGGATCAGCTTTGAGAATCTGAAATTAGCCACGGAACTTCCAGACGCTGAGCTGCGCCGGACCCTCTGGGTAAAGTCTTTATTTTGATGACATTTCCCTTAAAGCAATTCACTGTTAGCAATGGGATGAGCATGGTCTGATCCTGTGGAATGAAAATGAAGGGATCTGATATGACATTGACTTTTGGTTGCTGAATACTGCCTAACCTTTTCTTGGTTGTTTGTTGTTGTTTTTAAATCTGTAGTCTCTTGTAGCTTTCCCCAAACTAAAGCGTCAGGTGCTGTCATATGAACCTGTGGTGGGCTCTCCTAAAGACTTTGCGGAAGGCTCTGTATTTTACATCAATCAAGAGTTTTCTTTAATGTAAGGACACTCATCACTGTTTGCGTTTGATGATTCAACAATACTACAAAATGTGTGTTAATGAATCATAATAGAAAGTATATTCTCATCACATTTCATGCAGTACTGTTTAAACGATTGGGGTCGGTAAGTTTCTTATGCTTACCATGGCTGCATTTATTTGATCAAAAATACAGTGAATATGACATATTATTACAATTTAAAAGAACTATTTTCTACTTTAATATATATATATATATATATATATATATATATATATATATATAAATTCCTGTGATGGCAAAGCTGTATTTTCAGCATCATTACTTCATTCTTCAGTGTCACATGATCCTTGAGAAATCATTCTAAAATGCTGATTTGCTGCTCAAGAAACATTTATTATTATTATCAGTTACAGTTATGCTGCTTCATATTTTTGTGGATTCTTCAAAAAAAAAAATTTCAGGATTCTTTGATGAATAATGTTCAAAAGAACAACATTTATTTGAAATATAATGTAAAAAGTATTTATTGTAATTTTTGATCAATTTAAAACACCCTTGCTGAAAAAAAAGAAAAATTTGGTAAACAAAAATCTTACTGGCCGCAAACTTTTGAACGGTATTTAATGGTGTATACATAAAAGGTTATCTAATAATTACAAATATTGCTGGACTACTATATTTTTCTTAATTGCATGTTTTAACAGAGCTCAGTTCAATGAAATAATCTCTTCTGCACAGAAAAAACTCAAAGGTCCAGAAAAGAGGGAAGATCAATTTGATTGGTCGATTACAACTCACCACAGAGAGAATGCGTGAAGAAGAAAATGAGGGCATCGTGCAACTTAGGATACTACGCACACAGGTATTGGAGTTATTGAACCTATCACTAGCTACGTTTACATGGACACAATCGGAATGAAATCAATCCGACTGATGAATCCGAACAAGGTGTTTACATGATTGATAAATAAAGTAATCGGGTTGATGTGCGCGTTTATATGTCACAAGTTTCAAATCGGATCTGATGTTTTGACATGCGCACACTGCACGAATATACAGAGTTTCCCGCTTTTTGCGCATAAATATTCTCCTCTATTGGTTCTTTATTTGTTTTAAAAAGCAGACGTAATATTAATTCGTCTCTGGTCATAATTTAGAGCATATTAACCGTTTTGCCGTGCTGCTTATTGATCACGCAGTAAAAATGCCCCTCCCCGCGGTCAAAACCAGTCGTCTGTGGATGAGAATCCAAAACAAGGACTGGTGGGACGTTGTCCTGCTTCACTTCACAGATGCGCGAGTGAAATGAGAATTTTAGAATGACGGGAAACTTATTAATATGACACTTTATTCAACAGGAAGAACAGCTCGTTCCGCGCGTCATACGTCATTACGCTAGTTAACGTCATTGCACATGCGCAGTCCTTTCAGTTTCGGTTTTCAATCCGATCAAGTGTTTACATGTTCTCTCGATCGGATTACAAAAGGGATAAACCACCCCTTTCAATCCGATCGAAATTTCATTCGGATCGAGCTCAATCGGATCGATTAAGGTGTTTACATGAAGGTTTTTTAGTCCGATTGAGCCGTCAATCCGATTATAAGTGTCCATGTAAACGCAGCTATTGACACTCCTATCTATCTGTCTGGATGGATGGTTGGTTGGTCCTGGTAAACCCTATGTTGTGGGGACCAAATGTTCACCTTGGTCCCCATGATGAAAGCATCTTATACTTCATAGGGTAGGGCGTAGTGTTAGAATATACCGTTTGTACAGTATAAAAATCATTATGAAAAAAAAGTCCTCCTAAAACATGGAAACCCAACGTGTGTGTGTTAGATTCTTTATTATATTATTTTCCACATTTTAGAATAATAGTGATGTAAGCAAACAATGATACAGGTATGGGAATTATATAGTGATTTCATGAGGTGCATCCTCAGATGTTTCAAATGGTTTTGAAGGATGTTTTCTGGGTACCATCTGGTCCAACTTACCCATTTATTTATTTTACGTTTTGTAAAGATATTCATATGCTGGCAGTTTCTACTTGTCTACTATAAAAGCATGAGAAACATTAAAGTCTAGACATTTCTCAGACATGCTAACACTGAAGGAAACCTCATTTGTCACTAAACTCCTCTTCTTCACTCTGTACAGGAAGCTATCATTCAGATTATGAAGATGAGGAAGAGGATCAGCAATGCCCAGCTTCAGACGGAGCTGGTGGAGATCCTAAAGAACATGTTTCTTCCCCAGAAAAAGATGATCAAAGAGCAGATCGAGTGGCTGATAGAACAGAAGTACATCAAACGGGATGAGACGGACATTAACACGTTTATCTACATGGCGTAGCCTACCACGCCCAGTGCACTCTGGGACGTTTTTTTTTTTAGACACTAGCACTCCTTTGGAGGATTCCATATCTGATTTCAGCTCATTGCCCAGCCTGGCCTGCTGGATGACTGACTAGATCTCAACACACATCATGCTGAGAAATTGCTGAAATATCCCTGCCTTACTTCACAAATCTATGAAATTAATAAAAATGAACTTTGAAAGAAATAGAGGAGTAAAATGAGTAGAATTCTGTGTTGCTAATTTATATGCGTCAGATGCATGTCTGTGATTTTGGGCAACTTAAATGCATCTTTTAAATGTGTTTCGCCACCTTTGACGCCAACGCCCTAGGTGAAAATATGGCTAAATTCTGAAAAAGCCATCCAGCTGTGTTTTTTCTGGGTTCACCACTAGCTTATCCTAGCTCTGAACATCCAATCGCAGACAATGTGCCTTTCATTGCGTTAAGAAAATGTAAAGTTCAGGCCAATTCCTTTTTTTAGTGATTAAATTATCATCATGATTCACAGCATTGTATGTTATTGCAGAGAATTGCAGGCCTCAGGCGTCTTTTCCTCAGTAGTTTTACCCATCAGGTCACAGTCTCTGCTTAGTTTATCTCCCTAGTGGCAAGTTAGAAATGTACACTGCCGCTGTCCATGGTGCTGATGAGATGGACAGTATACTGAGTCTGCAAGAGTAGAATTATGTTGAGTTACACGCCAATGCTATTGAATAATGGCACTATTTCAGCAAAAATGACATAATGCGTGTCTGGGCATACATTGGTGTCTACCCCGCCGCACATGCTCAGACTAGGAGTCCCCCCTCCGCTCGTAGGCCCCTCCCATACACGCGTGAGAGTAATCCGGAGCTCGGAGAAGAGCCTCGGTTGCACGGGACCGCAAGAACGTCGCTGGATCCCGGGAGGACCGGAGAGAGAGACGCCAACGTGGGACTGGAGTTGTGCTCAGGTATTGGATTATTTCACAAGCAACGAGGCCGTGTTGATCTATTACACTAGCAGTGTGTGACATCCGATCGAATTTGACACGGTTTAGAATGCAAGACTGCAATTACCCTTACAAACGAGATGAGCGCGCTGATTTATGTTAATTCCGAGCGCGAGAGGTATATTTTGCCACCTGACGGGACGCGTGCAGCGGCGAAAAAATAATAATATCGCGCTCTTATTTGATGGAGATTCTTGGCTGTTCCAGGCACAATTTGTCATGTCTTTAAAGCCAGTGTGTGAACTGGAAGCCTACTGCATCTGTTCGGTACGTTCGGGTAAAGCAGAGCCCAATTGTTCTTGAACAGCAAAGGAAATCACTTTCCGTGGCACGTTGTTAATTAGTTGTCCCCACGCCTTGCGTTTCTTATTAAGATAAGTTTGACCACCGGTCTGTTAGGAGTGTAGTCCCTCGGTCGTTAGCGGGAACATAACGTGTTTTAACCCAGAACTGTTAATGCAAAAAATTTTATCTGATGACATGTTTAGTGTGTGAATCGTAAAACCTTATTGTGCAGTTCCGTCAATATTTGGGTAGTAATGTAAGCTGTTTGGCCTAATCAGATGAAGTATTTGTAATTATAATACATTACATTGTTTTAATATATTTTTTATGAATTAGATACATTTGATGACTATTAATAATCACGCAATGGTAATACATTTGTTTGCTTATTCATTTATTTATATCTTTCAAGGAGGAGTCCTGTATCATTGTGCAAAGCAATTTTGTTTTCCATAAAGTATACAGTCAAATTATATGGACATGGTACCTGGTTTCTATCTGATCTAAGATTAGGCTATTAGTTAGTTATTAGTTGGTCAGTTGGTTGAACAGCCACCGTGTTCTAAAAACCAGCTTGACCACCTTAAACTGGAATGACAAATTAGTGTCTGGTTTGTTGCTGGTCCAAGTTGGTTTACCAGATAATGACAATCTTAGGCTGACTAGAAACCAGCCATGCCCCAAAACATTTACTAGTAAACTTGACTTTACTACTCTAACTAGTTCACTAGTTCTGTTCTAGTTGATTGTCATTAGCTGGTCACATTTGGTCATTAGCTAGTTGATTAGTCACCATGTTATTAAAACCTGCCTGACCACCTCAAATTGGAATGACCAACTAACTTATAGCTGCATGTTTGTTGCTGGTCCAAGTTGGTTTACCAGCTAAGATAATCTTAGACTAAACCAACTACAATGTTAAGATTGATTCTTTAGTTGGGCTAATAACTAATTTACTGCTCTAACTAGTTCTGTTCTATTGCTGGTCCAGTCTGTTCATTAGATGCTTAGCCAGCCACAATATTATATAAACCAGCTTAACCACCATAAATGTGATAACTAACAAGCAGCTGGTTTATTTACCAGCTAATGATGATTATCTTAGACTAGCTAAAAAACAGCCACCGTGTTCCAAATTACAACCACCAAATTGTATTTTCCAGCAGGGCTAGTAAACATTACTATTTTACTAGTCAAACTAGTTCATTGTTTAGTGAAAAGAGTGTTAATTAGTACTTAATGCTCAATATTTATTTAGCGAAACATGCGATAATATAAGAAAAGGGGTAACACTTTACAATAAGGTTTCATTTGTTAACATTAGTTAATGTATTAACTAACATGAACTAACCATGAGCAACACATTTGTTAATGTATTTTTTATGTGTATTTCTGTCAAAACAGTACACAATTATTGTTGTTTGTGACACCAAATAAATAAGAAGTAATATCCAGAAGTGTTGAGATTATATTACCTAAAGTCATTCAATTTGTCATCAGAAACCAGATTGCATTTCAAAAGTAACGCATCCAACACTGTCTGCAGTTCATTTTGAATTGAGCATATTTTGCGATAGTGATGGACTCAGCAATGCATGTTTTAGGCACAAGGAGTCATAGAGTACTGGGGTGATTCTAGGTGTACTGTATGGCTTGTGAGATGACATACTAAATGTATTCATGAGGTGGCTGCAGTGACGCAGCTGGGATACCCTGAAATGGTGATTTGTCGGAGAGGGGAGGGGGTTTTCATCAAGCTCTTTGGTGCACACTGTTTCTCTGCCAGCTATTCCAGTGCAGCTTCCTCTCTTGTGCTCTCACTCTTTTTACCACCTACACTTCTAATGCCACAGTAGGAGTTTCAGTAGGTAGTGCACCATGTTGGCCCTGCTGTCCCGAGGGATTCATACAGTGCATTTTCTTCAGGAACTCAATATTCTGGGTCTCACTCTGTTTTTGTTGTTGTTGTCTGTTTTTTTTTTTTCAAATTAAGCGCAATGTATAATAGAGCTGAGACCATAAACCACATCATTCCACTACCCCGCTTATAAACTTTTATGAGCTAGCGGTGCATAAGTTGGGTGTGAGAGAGAGTCAAAAGGCCTCTATCGGTCTCAATTGGCACATTACATCTGTCAGCTTAGTTTTAACATTGCAAATTCATAAAGCCAATATGGTGCTTCTGAACAGATGCATAATCACATAATATTCTTGCTACTTTAATCTTTCAGTTGTACTGTTTGGTACCCTGAAGTTTGAATTCCACTTGCAAGCATCAGCACTGCCTACTGTATATTAGGACCGTGTAGAGGAGAGACCGTTTGCTTGTGTGGTGGACATCTCACTGATGTCACGAGTCAGTCACGAGACAAGGCCAGGCACCATCTGCCGTGCTGGCAGTCCAACTGCTGTGTTTTCATTTCCCCAGGTTCTCCAGTCAAGTGTACTGTACAATCAAGTTAACAGCGTTTCCAGTACCTAACCAGTCCCTAGCCATGCTCTCACAAGTTCTCTGCTAAAGAAAAAAAGATATGCTAAAAGCATTTAGAAGGAAAATTCAGGGTTCAGTGTAAGTTAAGCTCAGTCAACTGCATTTGTGGCCTAATGTTGATTTCCACAAAAATAGATTACCACATTTCTTGGGGGGAAAAAGAAGCAAAAATCTGGCTCATAATGAGGCACTTACAATGGAAATTAATTTGTAGCATATCCACAACATCAGGATGATCAGGCCTTTCCTAACTGAGCCTGCAACACAACTTCTCGTCCAGGCCTTTGTCATTTCGAGGCTGGACTACTGCAAAGCTCTTCTGGCTGGACTTCCAACATGTGCAATCAAACCCTTTACAGATGATCAAGTATGCGGCGGGTCGCCTAGAGAGAGAACACACATCACATCTCTGTGTATCTCTCTGCACTGGCTCCCGGTTGCGGCTCTCATCAAGTCCAAGACATTGGTGCTTGCCTACAGGACGGCCACGGGCTCTGCACCCTCCTACCTCCACTGTCCACTCTCTCACGAGTCTACGTGCCCTCAAGGAGCCTTCGGCCTGTAAGTGAGCGGCGTCTCGTTGTTCCATCGCAGAGAGGCACAAAATCACTTCCCAACCACTTCCGGACAGCTGAATCCCTCACAATTTTCAAGAAACAGCTGAAACATAATCTCTTCCGTGAGCACTTGACTGGAGCCTGCAAAAAAATTATAGATACTATATTTCCTCTATGCTTTCATTATTACTTCCTCTATGCTCTCACTATTCATTAATCCCTCCCTGTTCTAGCTTGTTCTAACTTGAACGATGACTAAAACTTTGTTTTAATTGTGCTGCTTATGTTTACTGCCTCTTTAGATGAATCGCTTGTTGTATTTCTCAACTGTAAGTCACTTTGGATAAAAGCTTCTGCTAAATGAATTTAAACAGCTTAGCAGCACAAATAATACACTTGTTTCAACAAGATTTCATGTAATAAGGTTCATGTTAAGTTGCTCACTGTAACATTGATTTAGCTTTTCTTTAATAAAATGGAAACATTATTTGTGGTAATCAGTTTTCTTATATATATTTATAGTATGCATAAACATTTTGATTTGACATTTATGTTTATATATAAAAAAAATGTTTTTAGTTACTTTATGTGCTTTCGTCAATTTTATTTTGATATGTTTTTTTATGTTTTTGTTTTTATATTTATATTTTGCAACCTTTTTTTAAATTTTTTTAAAAAAATTTAAATTTTATTTCAGCTTTATTTAAAAAAGGAAATGATTTTTAATAGTTTTAGTTAATAACAACACTGATGGTCAACATTATTCTCCAAATTCCGTCGAGTTTATGTAACTTGTATTGAATCCACAACGTTCCTTTAATGAACATAATTTATCATAATGTTGTTTGTATAACATGCAAATATGATGTAATTATTATCATCGCCAATTAACGAGATCATCAAGATATGGAAGAAGCTTCATCCTACATTTGCTAACTTGATATTGCGTGACGATCTAATGGAGCTGTTATTATCCGAAATCTTGGGTAATACGTCTTTACGTTTTCTCTGCAGAAATTAGAATTAATGTTCCTGAAGGTTTGGGAATGGAGATGAATAATTCACCGCAGCTCGGCTCTCAAAACTAGCCTCTGAGAGAGCTGTGATTGACAGACTGCCCATGCTTTTCAGACAAGTCGTCGGAAATGTGCAGAGAATAGGACGGAAGGATCCTTTTTTGTATATTTGAACATAAATGGCGTGTTGTATGTGGCGTTCCTGGATAAGATGTCATCTGAACTACTTTCAGACTCTTGAATAGCTCTTATAGACTCGTTCAGTCAAAAAAAGGTATTCCCCAGTCAGTGGAAGAGGGGTGTTAATCCGACACACTCATCCCAGTAGGCATCGCTTTTGCTCTACCAGTGTCTGTGGTGAATACAACTCTTTAATGATACATTCCAGTTCAACCTGGATTTAAAGCAAAGTGTCACAGCAGTGCCGGGGCACAGTGACATGGTTGTTCTGCAGGTACAGTTCCTGCCGTGTGACTTCATCTCCTCCTGCCAGACAGATTGTCGAGACTAGAGGGACGTGTTCCTTCCAATCAATCTCTAAAAAGCAGTTTCATTGTCACCGTATATCTTTTGTGTGTCAAGTCTAATTGCGTTTTCAGATTCTCTGTCTCATGGAGTCTGGCCAGGTGCGCACGTATGACTTTGTTTGGTCCACAATGCCGCTTATTCTGGCCCAGAACTGCCCACTTAGACATCTGACCAATGTGATCAATGTGTAGTGATCAAATAGAGTTTGTTTTATTTTTATTTGGCATTTAAGATATACATTACTTCGATAGTTTGGGGTTGATACGGTTTTGTAATGTTTTTGAAAGATGTTTTTGGTTATTCTCATCAAGACTGCATTTATTTGATCAAAAAATACAGTAAAAACAGTAATATTGTAAGATATTACAATAGAAAAAATAAAAGCTATTTTAGTATATTTAATATATTCCTCTGATGGTAAAGCTGAATTTTCAGCATCATTACTTCAGTGTCACATGATCCTTCATAAATCATTCTAATATGCTGATTTGCCGCTCAAAAAACATTTCTTATTATTAACATCTTGAAATCAATCGTGCCGCTTAATGTTTTTGTGGAAACAGGGATACACTTTTTTTTAGGATCCTTTGATGAATAGAAAGTTTAAAAAGCAGAATTTATTTGAAATATAAATCTTTTGTAACGTTTATTTACTGTCACTTTTGATTCATTTAATGCGTCATTGCTGAATAAATTTAATATTTTCTTTAAAAGAAAACTCATACTGACCCCAATTTTTTGAACAGTAGTGTATATGAAACTTAATATTACATCAATATGGAAAAATGAATTCAAATAATGACATGATGGTCAACTTAAAAAAAAACGAAAGGGAATATATATTTGTGCCTGTAAATATCTAGTTAGCTCAAGTGCCTCAAACAAAAGATTTGATGCTGCTAACCTGTCAAACGTTTCAACCTACTAAAACCTGTTCTTCCATACTTCCAGAAAGTGCATAAAGCCACCCAATAATTATAGAACTGGAGATTTCAGTCCACTTGTTTTTGTGAGCAATATGAACAGACACCAAGCTAGAAAGTCATGCTTGCAATACGCACATATGTTCCTGAAAAAGAAGGTGATGAGAACACCTTGTGCTGTTTCTGTACTGCATCTGTCTTACATAGGCATTTCTCTCTCTCTCTTTCTCTCTGTTTGTGTTGTCCCTCTGTAGGCTGAAAGATGTTCTCGTCTGTGAAGGCCTTTGAGGGGCAGCATTACTCCACCCTCAAGAGGCAGTGTCTACAGAGTGGAGCGCTGTTTGAGGACCCACTGTTTCCGGCCGTGGACGACTCGCTCTTCTACCTGGGTAACAGGATTGGCCGCGTGCACTGGAAAAGACCCGCGGTCAGTCCTTAGAACTCACCGTTTACATTTGCAATTATTCATTTAGCAGATAGCAATGTGAATGAGACAAGGAGGCCTGCAATGCTTGTGATTCCCAGGTTCCCAAGAGGCTCTTAAGCAGATTCCAGGTTGGAAAGATACTGATTTTGCTTTATTAAACCTTTAAACCAGAACCTTAAAAATGAACATATTCATTCATTTCCTTTTAAAGTAAATCCATTGACATTATTTAGGCATAATTCTACCATATATGTTTTGCTCAGCTTGTCTGGTGTTTCTGCTACAGGAATTATAAAACCTACAAAATGAGTCAAAATGACCTTACCGGTTGAGCTGGGTACAAAATGAATACTTTTATTCAGCAAGGATGCATTAAATTAATCAAAAGTGACATAAAAGACATTTAGAATGTTAAAAACATTTTTCTATTACAAATGCTGTTCTTTTAAACGTTCAAGTCATCAAAGAATATTGATGATATATCATACATCACGATTTCAAGCAAAATATTAAGCAGCTCAGCTGTTTTAAACATTGATGATATGTTTCTTGAGCATATTAGAATGATTTCTGAAGGATCATGGGGCACTAAAGACTGGAGTAATGATGCTGAAAATGCAGCTTTGCCATCGTAGGAATAAATTACTTTTTAAAATATAGAAAAATATATAGAAAACGGTTATATTTCACAATGTTACTGTTGCTATATTTTTGATCAAATAAATGCAGCCATGGTAAATTAAAGAGACTTCTTTCAAAAACATGAACCAATCTTATACTGACCCCAACCCAAGACAAAACAAGTTTGTAACCACTTGCTAATTCTGCTTAAATGACTAATACATGCTTAAATATTGAATGCATTTCATTAAATGTAGTTTACAGTTGCAAAAATATATGCATGCTTTCTTTCTTTTTTCTTATAGTCATGCTCAAACAAGATGCTGAGAAATTTTAGAGCACAGCACAGATGTGCTAAAAATAAGATTCTGCTTGTTATCGAGCAATATATATGTTGATCAGTAACATATCGTTCGTGATTCATCATAAGTATAATTAATAATCTGTGTTAGTCAAGCCAAGGCAGAAGGAAAGGTCAGCCTGAGGCATTCATCCATAATGGAGGTCTGTCATCCATCATCTGATGACACAGAAATTCCAAAACTAAATTACAGTTTTTGTTTTGTTTTGGACTTTGTTTTTCTGAGAATTGTTACACAGGGTTGTTTTTGACCATACAGTGTCAATGTTAGTCCACAAGGACACATTAGATCTGTAAAACCTCAATGGCTGCGGGGAAACAGCCATCAACAGGCTTCTTGAAGCATCATGATGGTTTTCCTGTGCTTCATTACTGAGTTAACGATACATTGCAGCTTCCTAAAAAACTATCTGTAACATTTCGAATCCCAGAGATGCTAGGAATGTGATACTCCCCCCCTGCGCCTGTCTTGCCCAGGGGCATACTAAGTGTCAAGTCTGTCCAAGTCAATTATCCCTTTCTCTCACTCACTCACTCACTCCTGGAACGATGCCCGACCCAGAATCTCATTCGCACTTACGCTCGCTCAAACACACGAGCGAAATGTTCCAGTGAAGGGGCGTCTGAATTGCACCAACAGCAGCTCCTGTGGCCATTAATACAGGTTATAATTGAAGTCAACACTAAGATTGGTACTGTCTGTACCACAATTCAACATTTCAAAGGTAAAATCTTCACCTTTTTAATGATCTCAGGAGCAGCAGCAGGGAATGTGGGAATACAGGAATCAAGTGCAGACAGTGCAAATATAACATTCATTGTGTTGTAGTGATACATAAGACCTTAGAGACTGACTAATCATAATCAGACTATTTTTGCATCTGGATTCCTGCTTCTTTTTTTTATGCTAACGGGACTGTGAGGAATATTTTGGAATTTTGAGATTTTATTTACTTTATTTACGGTTTAT
Organism: Rutilus rutilus; assembly: GCF_951802725.1. Lineage (NCBI taxonomy): Eukaryota > Metazoa > Chordata > Actinopteri > Cypriniformes > Leuciscidae > Rutilus > Rutilus rutilus. The sequence goes on along the minus strand of NC_140231.1, from coordinate 20,117,630 downwards.
TACGGTTCTGTCAAGTTACTGTATGTTTGTCTTGCTACACAATCTATACTTCTTCAATCTATCCCTTTTTTATTACTTCTGTGATGTGATGTATTTCAGTTTATATGGTGGTATTATTACTGTAATTCTTATAAAATGACTGCATTTACTACACCAACGTTCAAAAGTTTGGGGTTGGTAAAATGTTTTGATGTTTTGGAAGAATCCGCATAAGCTCACCAAAGCTGCATTTATTTGATCAAAAATACAGTAAAATGACTAATATTGTAAAATAGTATCACAATTTAAAAGAACTGGGCCCGGTTTCCCAAAGCGTTCTTATCTCTAAGTAGTTCTTAACCTATTCCTTAACCTCTCTCTTAACCTTATGGGACGGTTCCCGAAACGTTCGTACGCTAAGTATATCTTTTGTAAGTCACACTTTCGTAAGGTTGGTCTGGACCATTCGTAGCTCTCTCTTAGCGTTGTTGCAGGTCTAAATGAATATAATTCTGAAGTTTTAATACACCCAGACAGTATTAAATTAGGCTAATTCAAGTGTTTTCATGCAAAGAATAAAATTGTCATTACACTGATTGTTGTTAGATTTTTAATTATATTATTATACAATATTATTAATTGAATTAAAACGCTTTTTTTAAAGGCCAGTGAAAGCATAGGCTACTGTCAGTTAAGTCCTATTCGGACGCTAATATTGTTTCTCATGGGCTCGTCCGGTATTTTAAACATTTACAGGGGTAAGTCGGTGATTTTAGTGCCGTCCGAATCCATAATATCAGTGGCCAAATTAATTTTGGCCCTGGCAAAATTAGTACCTTCTGTTTTTTGACAAACAGGTCGTGTGGTAATTTAATTGCCGTCTGAATCCACATCTCCGAGTTTACAAGAGATTCAAAATTCATGGTTTAAATCCTTTTTGATCACTGCCGAGCACCGTACGCAAGATGTAAACTTTTATTACTGAAATTCTGGAAAGTATTTACACAAGAACAATATTTCATCGCAGCTCCACCTCAGCGAACAAAAATGGGAAAGAAAAGGCGGCACGTAAATTTTTGAAAAGGTTATTGTGGCAGCAATAGGCTATATGTTACAATTTTAAAATATGTAGGCTACGCTTTTATAGGCTATTATAGTTTGAATTATTTTTTATAATATCCAATAATCATAATAAATTGAAATTTCAACTATTTCTGAAGTGCTTCTTTTATAAAGATGACCGCTTTTTCACATAAACAGCCCCTGCACGAGAGAATAATTGATTCTCGAGCCATCGATTTCAAACAATTCAGCACCATTGGCACGGACAGCGCCTGGTCACGTCCCACGTAAGAAGGTATATCTTAAGCGGCTTCCTAAGGTATAGTTCGGGGAACACACTTAGGAAAATAAACAAATTTGGTAAGATATATCTTTCGAGTCTTCTTAGCAGGCTAAGAGTGAGCGTTATCGGGAAACCGGGCCCTGTTTTCTATTTTTATATGTTTTTAGAATGTATTCCTGTGATGGTAAAGCTGAATTTTCAGCATCATTACTCCAGTCACAGTGTCACATTAAACATCATAAAAACATTATTTTTCTTTGGAATAACATGTGGATAAACCATGCACAATAAGGCAAAGAACATGTATTAAGAAAGTAAATGGTGTCAATTTTAATTCCATGTTGACTTTAAATCACTCAACATCAAGGAGGAGCCTAGTGATTTCACACATTGACATGTTGTTTGTTGTCCCTGAACTGTAAAAATGAAATGCTCCTTACTCTATCCGTGTTTGACGTGATTGAAGACATTGCCACAAATCACTCTGAATGAGTAAACGCCATTAGGAGCTTTAATGCAGTTCACCGCAGCTGCTTCATATTTCACTGCCTTTCCCCCCTTGGGTCCTTGATCACGCTTTTTTAACCACTTACCATTCCTCACTCCCACCCGCTTCCTTTTCTGCCTTCCCTCCTGCCATTTCTGGCCACTTCTACTCTCCAGAGAGAAGAAAAACTATGTTTTATGAGTTGAAGCCAGTGGAATGGGTGATAGACGGTCATTTATCCAAACTGTGGGCTCGATGGTGTCTGAGTTTGTGTTCATTGATTCTAGGATTGTTCTGGCTGTCCGATTTGTCTTCCCTTTCAAAGCTGGCCAAGACAGAGTCAGTATGACTCATATAAGTGTGTGAACTCTCAATACATGAGATAATGCGAAATAAGCGGACACACATGAAATTCCAAGCCGCAGGAGAGGGTTGCCCCTTGGATGCCATTTTGGTCTATGATTAAAAAGTGTGTGTGTGTTCGCAGAGGTGGCTGGAGGGCTGAGCTATAACTCAAATGACCTTGCACTCGAATCAGTCAGCTCACCCATCCTCTTAACACACACACACACACACACACACACACACACAAACAATACTCCATAATAGCTACCAACCCACAACACTGAAAAACCTCCTCTGAAGAGCATTCACACACAAACAATGTCTTTTCTTTCTCTCTGTCAGTGTCTTTGTTTCAGGGTCCTTTGTTCCATGAGTGAACAGGGGAGACAATGGACTTGTGAAGGATTTTGAGATATTATGTCCATTTTCAGGCTTTTTAGCTGTGAAGGTAATCACAAAAAACTGAAAAGACTAAATGCTCGTCAAATAAAGATTGATGTATTGCACGCTAGAGACAAATGGTGTTGTCTTGGCCCCTGTGACAACAGGGGCCTATTAAGATTTTCTATAGGTTAGCCTGACTGGAGGTAACTTATAGTGAGCTGCCTGTTGTAAAAAAACTAAAAAACATTTTAAGGCATCATAAGGCCCCAAAAAAAGAGACTATTTTTTATATTTATATTTATATTTAGCTTTAATACATTTTCATTTCTGTTTTAGTATGTCAACTTAATTTTAGTTTGTTGCCAATGCAACATTTCAAATTTTTAAGTTTAACAAAAAATGTTTTAGGCTTTTCATCAAAGATTTCTATTGTATTTTATTTCAGCTTTATTTTACTTTTTTTAATAGTTTTAGTATTAGTTAACAATAACAACATTGTAGTCAGTATCATTATATTGCCTTCAAAGATTATGAACTTGGTGAAAATGTCTGTTCCAACCAAAATGGATGTAAAATGTTGAGGGGAAAAAATCATTAAATACTGAAAAAATAGATGAAAGCAGTTAGCATGATTTCATTACCATTTATGCAGCCTATGATGGCATTAGCTTAGCAACATGCTAATGCCAGAGTGAACAGCTGTATTTGTACTGCCTATGTAAACAGTCTAAATATGTCATATCTTGTTTTATAAGCTATATTTCAGTTCGGATACCGCCTTAGATAGCTATGTTTGTACAGAGTAGACAGCAAGGCAGCTCATTTGATTTAGAGCTGTAAAATACCTTTGCTTGATGGTTTTTGCTTAGCTATGTCTCTTTTTTCATGTGTTTTTTTCTTTCGCTCAAATGCACACTCAACTGACGTATATTAGACAAGTGTTTTATTGATTAATCTGAAGTCAGAGCCCTTTTTAAGGTTTTAAACAGATTTGTTAGATTCATTGCTGCTCACTTGTTGATCAAAAATCTGAATCCTAAAGAACTGTCAGAAATGAGAAAGCAGCTATGAATCATTGATATTTATTCAGATCAATGAAACTCAAAATGATCTAGCATTGCTTTTAAAGGGACAACAGTGGCTTGAACCAGTTCGCCGCACCAAAACAAATTTGTATTCCTGTCTGTTTGAATCAAGCTTTGACTGGATAACATTCTGTAATGACTGACAGAGTGGTAATATCAGAGGATCTGATGGAAAATCAGTCATGCACTGTGAGTGTACCAAGCTTTATATGCAGGCCACAAACAAAAACAGAGATTCAGTGTCGCGCGTCTAGGTTTCTTGGCTCTGAAATAGAGAAGTGTGTCTGGCGTGTGCAGTGTGTATGTGTTTTGCCTCATCAATTTGAAATCATTGCACTTCGTTCTCACAGACCATGGGGGCATGATGACATGTCTCATCTCTAGTGGTTTGCGTGAGTTGTTGAGGAGGTGAGAGAAGCCCAGCGCTGAAAGAATGAAATGTTGCTGGTGTGACGTGTGAGTGCTGGGCTGGATGTGTGCCGGCTGGGTAGCGAGGAGAGTCCTCGCCTGCTGAGCTGTGGAAATGATTTCGGATAGCACAATGTGAAAGACAAATGAGTGTTGTGAGAGGACTCGGACTGTGAGAACATGTATTTTATACCTCAAGAGAACAACCGAACCAGGAGGGGTGTCATGCTCATATGGATTTTTAGTGCATCCTGGCTCCTTAGGCGAAATCAGACACTGTTCTAGTACATTCATTCATTTATTCATTCTATTAGTTCAAACGGCTAAAAATGGCTTTTTGTATGAATGGGCCATTGCATTTATCTATCTGTCATCTGTCTGTCTGTCATATCTATCTATCTATCTATCATTCATCCATGAATCTATCTATCCGTCTGTCTGTCTGTCTGTTTTCAGAAGAATCAGCTTTTAAAAGGTATTACAGGTTTGTTAGGTGCTTAATAAAGCATTTAGTCTTTTACCAGGGCTCATTTGTGGCGGTTCCTCTGAGAGATCTCCAACACGGAGGCAGAATGAGCTATAGCCTGTGAGTTGCTACATTCCCCTCAGCTGCTGTCACTGTGCACTGTGTCACTGAGTGTATGTCAGCTGTTTAAAGGGACCCAGACCTTTACTTTTAGGTCACTACAAATCTCACTCCTTCCCCGTTGTTTCTGGGCTATGTGTGGTTGTGACGAGGCCGGTGCAGAGGTGTGCTAGATGCTGTCAGAACAAAAGTCATTTGATTTATAACAGCTTTCAGCGCTGCACTACTTCATCTTCATTCATAACTATTATTAAATTAATTAAAGAGCCTGTGCCCTGCTTCTGTCTTTTTCAAGTACTTTTTGTGTTTTCACCTTTTCATTAATCAAAATGAAGGTATACTATATTTTTTGGACAAAGTACAAACAGATTTGGACAGATTTACTAACAGCTTGCACCAGTGCAAACCCTCTTTTGGTGTCAATTTATTTTTTTTACTAAAAACAAGCAGTGAAACATTAGCACTGAAAAGGTGTGGACAGGGTTATTTTTGCAACTGACCTTATTGCATATGCATTTGTAGGAGTTTCCCTTTCAGACGCAACATTTATGGGAGGAGAGTATTTAAATGAATCATGCAAGGTGATTTACTAAGGTTTGCACTAGTCAATTTACTGGTATTTGCACCGTTATTTAACGACCAAAAAAAAGCATGTCTTGAACCAAAAGCTAATTTGTGCTGCTCTTGGTAGATTGTGTTCATTATGGAAATGATCCGGCTGTGTCTGTGTTCATTTGCCAGTAGATCATGCGCAGAACTTTCCACTCCCATCCCATCCCAAATTTTTTGGTTTTGCGCTCTTACGCTCTTACGCAAATGTGCCCTGTTTAGTAAATCTGGCCCATGGTCTTTGCAGTCTTTCTTAAAATATATATTTTAAAATATCTCTCTCTCTCTCTCTCTCTCTCTCTCTCTCTTTGTGTCTGTTTCTCCATCAGGAGCTGTGTGATGATCCTCACTTGTTCGTGGATGGGATCAGTGCCCATGATCTGCACCAAGGGCAGCTGGGAAACTGCTGGTTTGTGGCGGCCTGCACCAGCTTGGCTTCCCGAGAGTCTCTGTGGCAGAAAGTAAGTTAGTGGAGTGTGTAAATGTGTGTATATCCTGTATGTAATGTTCCCTCTAAGCTGCGACGTTGCTCCTGCACCGACGGAAAAAAATCCAGAGATACCAAAATATTTGGCATTCTAGATAATATATATATTTGGGATTTCTTGAATCAGAGCTAGATGAAGGAACAGCATTTAAAATAGAGTCCATCTTAAGGTCCATTGATTTTCAGTATAAGTGCAACTATGGGAAGATTGTGTGGAAATACTCAGGATTGATAAATTTGCAAGATAAGGAGAGCGTCCTTGAATATGGAGGCCATTTAAATAATAATAATAATATCAATATGTTAAATTATATGATAATATAACTTTATTATAGTATTATTTAATCATAAATTATTGAAATAATAGTTATTAAAAAATAATGTATGTAATTGTTACGGCTAAGGTGGTTGAGATAAGGCGCACAACGATGGAGATTCGATAAAAGACTTTAATTCAAAAATTTGACCAGGAAACATAACCACACATCAACTTAAAGTAAATGATACAAGACATGGAACAGGAAGAAACAGAGGGCTTAAATACACAGAGAACATATCAGGGAAACAAGACACAGCTGGGGCAAATTAACTCAATGACAGTAACCATAGAAACCAACAAGATACAGCTGAACCAAATTAACTAATGAAGGAGTGGCAAGAAACTGAGCAATGAACAGAGGAAGAGCATGCAGGTGAGGGCCAGGGAGGATGATGGGAAATGTAGTGACCGTGACAGTAATGTAATGTTATTTTATTATTTTATTATTATTTTGCTTGGCAACCAAAATGTATTATCATATGTAAGTCAATCTACAAATATATTTTGTACCGGTTTCTGTGTATTATTCCATGTGTATTTAACTGTTTAAGCGTAATAAGCAGGGAAAAATAACTCAATTTAGTACTGAGAGGTGGCTTTATGTGCTCACACTTTGGGTGTGAGTAAAATTATGTGCGAAACGCGCAATCCCACGCCGAAATTCAAGCCCTGTAACACCAACAATATTCAATTTTGCAAATGAAATGAGTAAGTGAGGAGAGGCGGGTTTATGTGTCTCGCTGTCGGAGAGATCATGAGAGAGCGAGAAAGCGCAGCTGGTATCGTGTATCTATTCTGTGGAAAACAAGTATCGGAAGCGTTTCAGATATTTCAGTATCGAGATGTATAGAAAAATCTATATTTCTGACAACACTACATTACACTTAGTTTATTATTCCAGATGCCTTTTTAAAAGACTACAATTGAAAAATGTATATACAGTATTATATATAAAATTCAACCCGCCAATGTGGCTAGTAGGAATGACTGCTTTACACGCCACTGCTAAAATACACCGGCATTTGGCCGGTGTTGATGTCAAGCCTTGTCTGTCAAAATATGTATATCTATATGTTATCTTGTATATTGAGTGTGTTAAGCTGTAAGTAAAACAGTCTCTATGTATAAGCTCTATTAGCAGCTGTAAGTTGTAGGCTGCCATAGGAGCTGTGTGCTCTGTTAGAAACCATTACCTGATGATGGTTAAACAGGGGACAGATCTGCCCACCTGTGGCTTCATGAATGTACACACACACACACACACACACACACACACACACAAACCTTGTAGTCCCAGCCGGTACTACTGTAACTGCATCTCAGTTCCTGTTTGTAGCTTTGGTGGTGGTAGACAGGTAAAGAGTGCTGTTAATTAGTCCTAAATGTTAAGTTTCAGTCTCCCTGCATCCGCCTCAGGGTGTGAGGTGTTTTCTCCTGCCAGGGGAAACATTTTCTCTCCCCTAGAAACACACATCACCATGAAGGAGGTGACTTATGGGGCTTTCCCATGTGACACCTCTCCCCCGTCCTGCCATTTGTTTTCCTGACAGGGTCGGGCATTGATAAATGAGAGTGTGTGTGTGATACTATCTATGCCCTGTGTCTTTGTAGCAACCTTTTATCCCACCCAATCACATGCACTCAGCACGGATACATCCTCAAGGGCAGTGGCTCGCAACCAGGGGGCCTCAGCAAACTTCCAAGGCGGCCACAAGATAACTTAAAATAATTCAAAATAAACCAAACCAACTCAAATTGAATTCACACCCTCAACTTTTCTTTTAAGAACCAGTATTACCACAGTCTCTAGAAAAACCTCATGTAGTCTCATTATGAAAGTGTAATTTCTAAATCTGGAAAAGTCTTGTAAATTAATAAAATCTTATACATTTGTATATATTTTATAAATATACATATATATATATAATTATTATTATTATTATTATTATTACTTTTTTTTTTTATTCTTATCCTTAAGTTAATCCTTATCCAGAAAATCATGAACAACTGGAAGAGTCATGTGGCTTTCGAATATTGTTGCGGACATTGGGGCGCCTCAAGGACACTACCATCATAACCCAGGAAAGTTATTTGCATAAATTATGACTACGACTACTAAAAGCACAAGTTTTGCTTTTATTCATGAATAATTTAGATTTTCTTGAATTATTAGTGTGATTTATAGTGGGTTAACTCCATTACAGTCTCATCACAGTCACAAAAACAGCTAAACATGAACAATCAATCACACAGATACAGCTCATCAAATTGCATAAAATGTTCACGACTTTGTCATAACTTTATAGGTCTTTAGGAACATAATTTTATGGTCTAACTACTTAAAGTACTAGGTCTAGGTTAAGCAGACCGATAAAGCTGTCGTACCCTTCAGGTTCTCTCACTTGGAGATCTGGAATTCAATGGAGCAGTCGATGCTCTCCGGATTCAAGCCGTCTTCAAAAGCGAACAGGAAATACATCACCTTACGGACTTTGGCCAGCTCGGCTATCCTCTCGCCGAACTCCTGGGCATCAGCCTCGTAGCATTGGATGAGATCGTCGTCTGCACTTTTCCAGAAGAGCCCTGTCGGTTCGAGGAGCTGGCGGGTCATGAGATAGGTGAGGTCGGGCGTCCAGAGCTGGGAGGTGGCAATGATGTTGAGGCGGCCAGGGGTGGACATGCGGATGTTCCAGCGGGTGAAATGCAGGGCCTGTTCGGAGAAGTCCAGGCGGTAGACGTGCTCGCTGAGCCTCAGTAGACGCTCTCCGTCCTGGCGTTTCTGGCCCCGCTGCTGCAGGGACTGTACGCGCAGACGCATGATCTCTGTCAGCTGTGTGTCAGGGTTGAACATCAACTCAAGAGACATGTTCCTAGTGAAGATGTTTTGAAACCTGACTGCAAATTTCTTCTCCTTAGGCTTGGTATCCACCGCGTGACCTCCTCGGCTCTCTGCTGATGTCTCCTGCCGTATACGTGCCACAATGAGCCTTTGCGCTCTGAAACCAACTTATTTCACACTGGGAGTTTTTGTTTAGATGTTTGTTGCTCTCGGCAACAGCAATGCCGGGTTCAAGAGGGAATTTGAGACATCTGTGTTTGCTACATGTGTGTTTGTTTCACATTCACCTGTCCATAAAGTTTACCTCGAACAGGAGCTGATTCTGTTAGAGGTTAACAGAACTGTGCGCTGCAGTCAGTATCACAGTGTCCAGATAATGGACCTGCTCCTCTTGGAACAATTACCACACAGGTGTACTTGAAATCTAATCTCTGTCCTGTCCCAGAGGACTCGCTCAGGATGAAAGAGATGTAGTTCTGTTATACAGCCTCCAAATCACCCTGGTGTCCTACCCACAATAGACTTTGCCATTGAGGAAAACCTGCATCTACCTGCATTTATGAACATTTTAAATGATCCATTAAATATTACACTGAACAATATTGGAAATTCATCTGGTTTAGTGTTCATTTTTATACAGTTTTTTGGTGTTGCTGTCATATTATTTCTTTTGATGAAAATATAGTTTAAAATTAGTCAATATTTTTTCATGTCATATTTAATTCATTTTAATCCATATTCCTCTGACTAAAATTTTAATTAAGTCTGCGAACATATTTTGGTCAACGAAAAATAACATTCACAGTAGTTGACGATTAAATAAAAAATGAAAAAGCACACTGGAAAAAAAAAAGAAGAAGAAAAAAAAAAAAATATATATATATATATAAACATTAAGAAAAAAATTATAGAAATGACAAAAGCACATAACACATTTACTAAGACTTAAACTAAAATTTAAATTAAAACTGTAAGTATAAAAATAAAAGCAAATTTTAAATATTAATAAATACTATAATAGTTTATAAATAATAATAACTACACTAAATAGGTCTGTGATTTGTCACCACGTTTAGTAAACTCTACATGTCACTTCTGTGTGTTTCAAGGTTATTCCAGACTGGAAGGAGCAGGAATGGGATCCAGAGAAGGAAGACTCTTATGCTGGAATATTCCACTTCCGTTTCTGGCGGTTTGGGGATTGGGTGGATGTGGTGATCGATGACCGTCTCCCCACAGTGGACAACCAGCTGGTGTACTGCCATTCAAATGATAGCAACGAGTTCTGGAGTGCCCTTGTGGAAAAAGCCTATGCCAAGTAAGCAGTTCAGGCAGCAGACAAATTAAGAAAAAATATATACAGAGATTAACATTAAAGTGTGATGACAGTGATGCTGAATTCTTTCTCTATACCAATCAAGAGTTTATGGTTGCTATGAAGCCTTGGATGGCGGGAACACGGCCGATGCCCTGGTGGACTTCACTGGTGGTGTGTCGGAACCTATGGACCTTCTGGAGGGCCAGTTTGCTCAGGATGAAATCGGCAGAAACCAGCTCTTTGAAAGAGTGCTCAAGGTCCATAATCGAGATGGCCTTATCAGCTGCTCTATCAGGGTGAGAGATACAAACTTGCAATATAATCTGCGCAAGTCTGACTATATTTATATTTTATTTTATTATTATAATTATTTTAGTACATTTTAATTAAAACTTATTATTATATTTATGCCCATGTTAATACATTGTGGAAGCCCAGAGCACATTTTGTACATGTTATTGTCTCATGTGTCTCACGTTTGTCAAGATTTGTATTCAGACACTCATCCATCTATTAATCCATCCAGCCATCCATCATTTTTTCTGCTCTCATGTATTTTCTTTCATAAAAGTATACTTTCTCAAAGTCAAAGCAATCTCTGATTGTGTGTGACTTGCGTACCAATGGTCTGTGAAAATTCATCTTTATAGATGAAAGGTTTTTCTTTCTTTTTTTCTTTTTTTTATAAAATATCAAAGAAAATGCCTCTTAATACTTGAGTCCACTAAGAGAACTCCATTGTGTGTTAGGCATCATTTAGGAATCAATTTAAACAGCATTATCTGATGTACCAGACAGGGTTATAATTTAAGCAGATTGTCTGGTGTTCATAACAGAAGCAACTTTATCAAGATTCACTTTATATTCAGGGCTTTTGTTTTTTTTCTTTTTGATTAACATCACTATATTTCCCTGTACCATCAAATAACGGCCCATGTTTTTATAATCGATAATTCACAGACAGTGATTGTGCTTGCATTCTAATCAAGGGTAACGATGATTATGCTTTAAGATAGACTTTATAATGTCAAGTGTTCAGCAAACTAACTGAAATTTGACCTTTGGTGTGTCAGGCAACCACAATAGAGGACATGGAAGCAAGACTGGAATGTGGGTTAGTGAAAGGACACGCATATGCGGTGACCGACGTTCGCAAGGTTCGACTGGGACATGGCCTTCTGGCGTATTTCAAGTCAGAAAAGCTACAAATGATCCGCATGAGGAACCCGTGGGGCGAGAAGGAGTGGAGTGGACCCTGGAGTGACAGGTGAGACTGCCCCCTCCTGGATTGGAGGTCGTATAGCATCTAGACCATATCGTATAGCAGGTTTCCCAAACTGTGCTTCATGAAACTCTTGGGGGGTTGTGAGTTTACGAAAAGCTAATAATTGATTGATTAATTAATTTAATTAATAAAAAATTGTAAAATATTTTTTTTATTTGTTTACCTGTGTTTCATGGGACGATTAACCAACATCAGAGAACCGAGAACATGCAAAATGTATTGTAAAATTATTGAAATATTAACATAAAATATCAGAGGGTACTTCAAGTAAATATTGTTGGTCAAGGCTGACATAAAGTTTGGGACTCATTGGCGTATGGTGTCAACAATAATCAACAATGGCTTTTTTTTCTTTTTTGCCATTTTTATGACAGGAAATGTTGAGAGATAAGGGAGATAAGTTGCAAGCCAGACTCAAACCCAAATTTCCCACATGAGTGCCAAAGCTCAATGTTTCAGAGCACTTGTTTTACGATGTGGCATTGTAATCAGACACTTCTTACACATCTTCCCAACAGTCAATTCTAAATAATCGCTACAAAAACAGTGCAAGCATGTACAGAAATGATTTGTCTTTTTTGCCTTTTCTACTCTTTTTGCAGTGTTGTGCTATACATCCTCAGAGACTAGAGAAAACCATTTCTCTCCCTCCTCCTGAGATGGTTTTATTATAAATAACACATAGCCGAAGAGTCTATTCTTATCGCTGGCTGGTGTGAAATTGAGAAATCAAGCAAGGCAGGCTGGTACTGTATAAAATAGCAAGCAGCTGTGATTGAAACGCAGAGGTCTGAGGGTGTTTAGACATCCACCTCCTTTCATTTAAATAACTGTGTTGTCGCTTGTTTGATGACACCTACCCTGAATATCCACCACTGCAGTGAAGAGCATATTATTAAAGTAGGGCTGTGTAATTTAAGAGACGAAAATCTTGACAATCCTTCTCATCACTCTTTGTTGAAGTGCTACAACAGGCAGGCTTATATTGGCCTCTGAATTATTTACTGGCTAGCCAGAAGAATCTTATTGAGGTGAAAGTAATCTTTCTTAATATTTCTGCTTGATGAATTATTTATTCAGGGCTTGATTAGAAATACCATACTTGGTGAAGTGCTCTATTTTTTTCACAGCATCCTAGAAAATATTAGTTGATGGTTATGGACACAGGCTGTCGTCAGTGTATATAGTGCTGTCGTGTGTGTGTGTTTATTTCTCACAGTCTGGTATACGCCGAGTAATCACTGGTCTGTTTTGTAGCTCAGAGGAGTGGAAGAAAGTGAGCAAGAGTGAGAGAGAGAAACTGGGCGTCACTGTTCAGGATGATGGAGAGTTTTGGTGAGGCTTGCTCTGATCTTACCTTCTAGATCAGTCTAGATCACTGTCTCTGATCAGATGGGTTCCAAAAGTTGAGACCATTGTTTATTATAATAAAATATTTATCAAATTATATTATATTATATTATTATATTATATTTAACACTTTACAATAAGGTTAAACTCCATTAACATTTATTACTTCATTAGGTATCATGTACTAACAATGAACAATTTTTTTACAGCATTAATCTAGATCAATGTTAATTTATTTATAAATATACTATTGTTGAGTGTTTATTATTATATTATATTATTTAACATTTTACAATAAGTTTAAATTCATTAACATTCATTACTCCATTAGGTATCATGTACTAACAATGAGCAAATGTTCATTTATTTATAAATATGCTATTGTTGAGTGTTTATTATATTATATTATATTATATTATATTATATTATATTATATTATATTATATTATATTATATTATATTATATTATTTAACATTTTACAATATGGTTAAACTCATTAAAAAAATGTACTCCATTAGGTATCATGTACTAACAATGAAACATTTTTTACAGCATTTATTAATCTAGATCAATGTTAATTTATTTATAAATATATTATTGTTGAGTGTTTATTATATTATATTATATGTATTATATTATTTTATATTATTTAACATTATTGTTGAGTGTTTATTATATTATATTATATTATATTATATTATTTAACATTTTACAATATGGTTAAACTCATTAACATTTGTTACTCCATTAGGTATCATGTACTAACAATGAACAATTTTTTACAGCATTTATTAATCTAGATCTATTATATTAAATCTATTGCCCTTTTGCTTTAAAATCTGATTTTATTAGAGAAATCTCAAGAATCCCAGGTTTATGACTGTTGTACACCACTGCATCTGATAAACACCTAAATTCTCCAGTTATCATAAACTTCACTTCCCTTGCTGGCTATAAACTGCATCACCAGGATGAACTTTGAGGATTTCTGTCACTACTTCACCGACCTGATCCTGTGTCGACTGATAAACACATCTTACTTGAGCATTCATAAGACCTGGGAGGAGGAGGTGATGAGGGGTTCCTGGATCCACCGAGACGACCCGCTCCGCAACCGCTCCGGAGGCTGCATTAACCATAAAGCCACTTTTCTGCAAAACCCACAGGTCAGTGTGCCTGTGGGAATGTGCCTTGTAAAATGTTGTTCTTGTCCCGGTGGCATTTAAAGCTTGCGGGTTTCATTGGAGTGAGATATCGCATGTTTCTGCCCACAGTATGTTTTTGATGTGAGAAAAGTGGAAGATGAGGTGCTGATCTGCCTGCAGCAAAAGGAACGCAGAGCTACTCCTAAGGAGGGCAAAGGCGAAAACCTGGCCATTGGATTTGACATCCATAGGGTACAGAATTACATGCACACATAAATATCTTTATTTCACATTGCAGCACATTACAAGCCTTCACATCTGCCTGTCATATTGTATAAGAGACTAAAGCTAATGCTGTAAGAATGAAAAAATAAATTAAAATGGTATTTTATCAGTCCATGTAATATTTCTGTCTTCATTAAGCCTCTTTCCAACCACTAGGTGGAGTTGAACAGAAAATACAGAATGCACACAGCTCAGCAGAAGGTCGCAGGGTCGATCTACATCAACTCTCGCTGCGTCTTTCTGAGGAAAGAGCTGAAGGAGGGGCGTTACGTCATCATCCCCACAACCTTTGACCCTGGTCAACAAGGAGAGTTCCTGCTCAGAGTCTTCACTGATGTGCCTTCAGACTGCAAGTAAATTAGTTTTCTGAGAAAATCAACCTGCACTGCATCGTCCTATTTAACACTTTGCCATATTCTTGTTTTTATTTCATGTACAGTTTCAGTTGAAATATGTAATACATAGTGGACATGTACCTGGCAGTGTTATTTTACTATTATTTATATTCTATTATAGTTAGTGATAAACCAAAATTAAAATTCTGGGCCGAAACGGAAAAATTCAGGATGTTAAGTGACTTTTTTTTCTCTTTTCTTTTTTGTATAATTGTATTAATATTAGACTTTTTGATTAATTACAATTTTTGGAAAATGAAAATGAAGTTAATTCAATAATCAAATTTATTTAATAATCAACCCTCAAATAAAACTGAGTTTAGTAAAATATAATGGATATGTAATTCAGTGCATATATTTAGCAAAATGCTCTTCTATAGGGTTATTTTTTCTATCTAACTAATGAGTTTATGGACATTGAATAGCTTTCTTGATATAACTAAATCAACTGTAAATGTAACATAAAGTGACATTTTTTTAACCGACAAGCTGTTTTGACGTCTTTCCCTAGTTGAAAAACTGATTGAGCGATTACATGAGACAGGATTCATTTCAGTAATTTGTAATGTATCTTTCAGCTTATTGGATGGCAGGAGCCCTGCTAATGTTGAGTGAAGTTTTGTATATACTTCACCAGAAAACAGCACAGAATAACATATTTAATTTAAGAAACCAAATCATTACCAATTAAAATCAAGAAATGAATACTGTCAATCCACAGCTAGTGTCCACACAGCTGACGTGTTTAACTGTTGTAGCTTATCCACGTGGTGTGTGCGATATAGACAGTCATTGATACACAGTCAAAATGTGCCATCGGAGAAGCGATAATTAAACATCTGTTTCGCTCACTGATTTCTGCTCTCCAAAACCATTTCGGCCCGAAACTGAAAATAGCTGTGTGTTTTTTTTCGGACAAAATTTTTTGGTAGCCGAAATTTCGGTAGCATCCCTATTAACAACACTGGTACCTAGCCAGAAAGGCTCATATCATTCCTGCTTGTGTTTCCTCAGAGAATTAACACTGGACGAGCCTCCTCAGACATGCTGGACTGGGATTTGCGGCTACCCTCAGCTGGTCACCCAGGTGCATGTGTTAAGTGCCGACGGCTTGCAGGGCCAAGATGCCAATGGAGGTATGCCTACTATTTCTATACAAGTAACAAATATATATATATATATGGGCTTTCGCACCGGGTAGTTATAGGAACTCAATTATTATAGCTAGCCACCAGGGCGGTCCCCTGATAACTAAATTTTCTCCTAGGGCCATTTTCCTGGTTGCATTCGCACCGCCAGTAGGAACTCTGAAGTGATGTAAATGACTGGAGGATTTGAGGATGCCGTGATCGGAGCTGTGTTTTTGTTGTGTGTCATGGGGTTCGCGATAATGGAGATGGAATGTAGATGTGCAGTGCAGTGCTACATATCATCAAGGCTGAGAAAAGAACACTATTACCTGTCATTGTTTTCCATGTTCGTGGAGTTAGTTTGTGGAGTAAGTATAACGGATGTAGGTCAATAAGAGCTGTGCGTGTAAACCTCACTCCCCTGCCTTCAAGAGGCTCACCAGCGACTGACACTAGTGGCTGTGATCTTTACCGTCCTTGTTAGCGCGCGCGCCTCCCACGCCGCAGACCCCAGTTCGAATCCCGCTTGGAGCGGGTCGAGTGGGGCCGGTTACATTTGGTGCCGTGACCCAGGTGGGAGTAAGGTTTAGGGGGGTGAGTGTAATGGATGTAGGCCAGGAAGAGCTGTGCATGTAAACCTCACTCCCCTGGCTTCAAGAGGCGCGCTAGCGACTGACACTAGCGGCTGTGGTCTTTAGCGTCTTTGTTAGCGCCATCCTCTCACACCAGAGACACCAGTTCGAATCCCGCTCGGAGCGGGTCGAGTAGGGCCGGTTACATTTGGTGCCGTGACCCGGATGGGAGTGAGGTTTAGGGGGGTGAATGTAACAGACGTAGGCCAGTAAGAGCAGTGCGACTGATGGTAGCGGCTGCGGTCTTAAGTGTCCTTGGTGGGTGCCTGTGTTTTGTAAGGCAAAAAAGCTCAGTTAGTCTCTCCAAAAGGCATTCCTAAAACTAAAATTCGTTTCCAATTCCTGTGTTGCAAACACGCCAAAATTGGATACCTCTGCCAATAGACACAGGAACTATGAAAACGTTCCTCCGGTGCAAAAGCCCCTCATAAGTGTGTGTTTAGAGACACATAAAATCAATAGCTGAAGATCAACACTATTAATCTACCTTGATAAAAGTTGCATTTATGATTTCTCTTCTTAATAAAAGGTCTTGCTTCTGGATTCCATTGATGCCCTTGAATTTGAATGTGATAATACTAATAATAATTTGCATAGTTGATTTCTCCCCATAGACCCTGAAACCAGTGCTCTATAAACTGCAGTCATGTACAATTTTAAAGGATAGTTCACCCAAAAATGTTTTCTGTCATCATTGAGTACAGACTGTAAATGATGAATTATTCCTGTAACCCATTACAGATTCAGATTTTTGTGATGCTTAATAAGTCTGGAGCTTTTACACATAGAAATCTCTTTTGACCGCACACAGAGCTGCACCGCTTGATCTCCCACAAGACACGCTCTGACTTCTACACAGGAGGTACTGATATTAGCAGCCACTAGCATCTCCTTCCCCTTATAGAAATGTGAGCATGTTACAACCTTAATTCCAATTCTGTGTCTAAATCTGCCACACTGTATCTCATTTACTTTAGTTCTAGCACAGAATAGTGAAAGTGACACATTTGTCATGCAAAATGAAGACTCATTTTTAACTTTGTGCTCTAGAATCTTAAATTCTCTAGTGTCAGTCTGTGCCTTTGTCTTTTGCTTCAGTGTTTCTCTCACCTCAGCACTCTGGTTCTGCATTTACATTTATGTTCTTAGTGATTTTTTTTTTTTACCAAAGTGTATAATGATAAAGTGTACAAATCACAAAATATGCTAAGATATTCCTCAAAAAACAAAATGAATTCCACAACAATTGCAAAGTTATTACAGTGAGTTAATGAAGGCTTGGTGTTTTAGGAGTTGGGGACTGAAGTTTTGTGTGAAATTTGTCATAAATTAATGAATGAAGCTTTGGTTTGACATCAGAGTACAGTGTGTTTGGTTGCTAAGAGAAAACTGGTGTTTTCTCTTCCTGAGTTGTTTCTTAGCTACACTCGTAAACAGGTGGAATTCACAGTGATGATGTAAACATACTGTAATGTTAAAAAAAGACCTGCTGGGAGAACTGGGTGGAACTGAACTCATATTCGGACTTAGTGCTTTTTTAATTTATTTTTCAATCTCTGACTTGTCTGTATTCAATGCATGGCATTGTATTTGTTTCTTTATGGTGTATTGAAATATATAATTTTCTTAATCATTATTTTTTTCTAAAACATCCAAAGAACAAGATACATTTATTCTAGACTTGCAATATAAATATACACTAACATTCAAAAGTTTGGGGTCACTGAGATTTTTTTATAATGTTACAAAAGATTTCTATTTCAAATAAATGCTGTTCTTTTGAACTTTCTATTCATCAGAGATGTAAAAAAAAAAAACTGTTTTCAACATTGATAATAATAAGAAATGTTTCTTGAGCAGCAAATCAGCCCATTAGAATGATTGACACTGAAGACTGGAGTAATGATGCTGAAAATGTATCACAGGAACATATTATATTCTATAATATATTAAAATAGAAAACAGTTCTATTAAATTGAAAAAAAAAATTTAAATGAGTATTGAAACTAAAATTAAGAACATATTTTGCAGCGTGTCAGTGGTAGAGGCAGCAACTGTATGTACTGAATCCTGACATATGAAGTGTGTTGCTTATACGTTTTTTTTTTATGTTCTTTTTTTTAGCCTCTGACCCATATGTGATCATCACCTGTGAGGGGGAGAAAGTTCGCTCCCCCGTGCACAAAGACACACGCTGCCCTAGTTTTGATATTAAGGGAATATTCTACCGCAGAAAGCCAAAGGAAGGCATTCACATCGAGGTGAGTTGGAAGTATGTAATTACTTCTCTTCCTCCTTCAGTCCTTTTCACCAACTGCTACAGATCACCTGATCTGTTCCCCTTACCTTATTTCTGCTTTTCTTCTCTGTTTCTCCTGCTTAACCCCTCTGACTGCTCCTTGACGAACTCAGATCTACAATAAGAATGTGATTGTTGACACCTTCCTGGGTCAGGTGACCCTCTTTACTGACCCTAATGACCGGCAAGAGCAGCACACGGTCTACCTTAAAGACAAGGGTAGTCGCCAAGACAACAACCTTCCAGGCACGCTGACTGTGCGCGTGATCACCTGCACCACTTTAACCAACATCTGATCACAAACTAAATGCAGCCTGAGCCTCATGCATCCCGCCACTTCACACTTTCAGCTTGGTTTCTTCATTCACCCTCAATGCCTTTAGCACTCCTCTTTTTTTACAGTAAAGAGTTAGTTCACCCACCCCCCAAAAAAAACCTGAAAGCTCTGTCATTATTCACTTTCATGTTGTCCCAAACCCGTTTGCTGTTATGTTTTCTATAGATCAAAGGATAGTTTTGTATAATCCTCACAGTTGGTAGTGACCACAGTAATCCATACAGCAGATTCCGAGTCTTTTGAAGCCATATGATAGCTTTATGTGAGGAACAGACTGAAACTGAAGTCATTATTCAGTGATAATCTTCTGCTCCAGTGATCTGTAAACTTGAGAACACCTGTGAAATTGAATCAGTGAGTTGAACTTGGGCTGTGTCCGAAATCGCCCCCTTCTGAAATCAGCAGCTTTAGTAGTAAGATGAAAAGATCTATCTTCAACACTGTCATGGAATATGTATAAACTTTTAATAATCAATCTAATAATCTATTAAAAAGGAATTTATACCTGTATGATATTACGCTGTATCCACATTGGGCCAGCGGTTTGGAAAATGGATGGATCTGCGGGCGCCATCTTCTGGCAAGATGCTGAAATTCATTTGACGCACGACTCTCACAGTGCATTCTGGATATTCTCTAGCCGTTTAGCGTACATCGGCTGTACACTCGTTATTGCGGTGCATTGTGGGATTGAATGAGTGGACTCTTTAACGTCCACTATGGTTTCAGACACCACTACAAATGGCTGTCCCCTAAAATAGTGCCATATTTAAGGGTATAGGGAGTGATTTTTGACACAGCCTTGTACATTCTGATTCATAAACGAATCATCATCTTTTGAGCCTGTTAATTTCAGTGAACCATTTGATCTGGTTCACAAATCAGTTCTTGAGTTCTCACTTAATGACCACTGATCCATGATTCATTGATCCGTTTTCCATTAGTTCTTAATTTAACGGTTCACTGGAGGGGAAGATTATAGGTGAATAATGAATTCATTTTTTTAAAGTAAAGCTATCGATTCTCTTCAGAAGACTTTGAAAAAGTTGTATGGACCACTTTTGTGGTGTTTGGAGTTTGACAGCATGTTGTGTGGAAAATAGCTACTGTACATAAAGATTAAAAAATTATGATTTTGTGTTCCACAAAAAACAGCATATGGGTTTATAACATGACAGTGAGTAAATTCTCTGTGAACGATTCTTTTAATACCACCCAATCATGATCTGATCTTGTAATAAAGGGCTATGCATTGTGTTTGCATGAGCAGCTGAGGTGGTCTACGGTAGAACTAGATCCTTAAGGAGTCCTAGTCACATGATCGGCCATGCCTCGTCTGCTAGATCACTGAATGCAGCCCAGCCCGGGGAAATGATTCAAATCAGTTTTTTTTTCTTTTTCTTGTCTCTCTTTCCATCCCTTCTCTCCTCCACGCATTCAGTCATCACATATTCAGTCAGTGTCAACAGTCAGTGCCCGTTCACACAGCTTCCCTCAAGATGCACAGTGACGTGGAGGTCCACCTGCTTACAAAGACCTTGATCTTTAGCTAGACCTGATCAGCTGTCATTTAGCTGAAAGATTTCAGTGACCGGTGGGCCGCAACAGGCACCTCTTCAGATTCTCCAGGTCAAGTCGCTTAGCAACAGGAGTCTGGATTAGAGCCTACCGGAGCATGAAGGCGAGTTCTACTCTTCCCATTGGACTGGTACCAAAAGCCCACCCGAACTATCTGCCGTGCCATTTTCTGCCTGAAAACATGGATGGGCATTACAAAATGCCGGGGGGGTTGATGAGCATTTCACCTTTGTTCACCATTTGATATTGTGTGTTAGAGTGTGTGTGTGTGCGTGTGCGTGTGCGTGTGTGTGTGTGTGTGATCCACTAGCCCTCAAATATAACCTAAGGACCAATAAAAGGTTATGCACGTTTAAATCAAAGGGAAAACTCTATCAGTGCTAGCGGTGCTCAAAGGATGAAGAGCAGGCCTTTGGACCCACAAATATCTCTGGGTTTACCTCACTCTTGCTCTGAGGATCGCGAGACTGTAAAACAAGGATTTGTCTGTGTCTTAATGACTTTCTAGTCAGTCTCCTGCCAAACAGCATGTGCCATTGTTTGAGATTCGCAACAACTGCTGCACGATTGCATTAACGAACATTCTGTACTTAAGAGAAGATCCTTGTTTGTTTTTTTTCTCTCAACCTCTCTTGAAAATGAGGAACTACACCTTAACTACAGACACGTGGTGAATTTCATCACCAGCTTTGTGTCCTTTCCAATGGCTAGTTGTGCTGTTCCACCAGAGACTGCTACAGAACTCTTTGTGCACTACAATGTCTTGTTTATACTTCATCCCAAGATTTCAGTCAATATAACTGAGTTTTGGAAAAAGAAATAAGTCCACATCAGTCTTTTATCATGTTTGGGTATGTTTTAGCATCCTCTGATTTGAATGTCAGCGACACTGAAAAACTTTTTTTAACCACAGTGGCAAAGCATAAACTTTACTACATTTTATTAGAATTAAAATAAATAAATGCAGTTGCCAATGTGGTAAGAGGTTTTGTTTTAAGGATGTTCAAATTATTCTAGACAAGACAAAAACACTGATTAAGAATGTGATTTCTGCAGTGTTGAGTTGAAAATTTGAGGATTTATCCCTTCATAACTCATCTTCGCCAATTTCACTTCAAATTAATTAATTTATTATTGCCTTTGAAGAGTTTTTGTTACATTGTGTACATTTTTTTTCATTGCAATAGTTACCATGAGCCTGTTTGCAGTTTTTACTATTTTGTGTCTAAAATGTAGCATAAGAATCTCAAACATTAGGTTAAAATGACTAATGTTTATACAATTTGTAATGTTTTTAAAGTTGAGCCAGTATTGATACTCAAACCTAGATGAGCAAGAAAAGGAGAGAAGAGAAACACCAACAGTGTTAAATACCAGGTTTGAACAATGCAGTGCCAATCAGAGTAACAAGAGATGACAAGATCACGCTGAAGCCCACTGGATTAGCCAGTGTGGCACACCAGAGACAAAATGATCTTATTCAGGGATGAAAGAAGCTTTTTCTTTAGCTCCATTACATTTCAGTTTTTATACAACCAGACTGAATTGGAAATCCCCAACAATAGCCCAGTCATTCTTTTACATCATTTGTGCCTCCACAGGCCAGATTATGACGGTTAAACAGGATTTAGCAAGGAAAATTTCATGTCTGTGGAAGGATTTTACTTATCTCCATTTTGTCCTGTATGACTGACTGATTTAGATAATAGAAAGCAGTTTGTACTGAGCAGAGAGGTGTTTGATTGAAAGTACAAGTTCAAACAGCAAACCTTTGACATGTATGGTTTAAGTTAGCCACCTTGTTTTTGCCTTTTAGATATGGAGACAGCAATTTTGCTCAGATGTGAATTGTTTTTCATGTTTGTTTCCATGAAGTCTAACCCTGTGGTTCTGTGGCGCTATCAAAATATTGCTCTGTTTGTTTGAGCAATCCAACCAGCAGCATTGGCTTAACCAATGGGGTGAGTTTGGGGCAGGGCTATCTGTTTATCTGACCAATGGCACATGAGGGGCATGTTCTGGAATTTGTGCAGTTTAGTTAGATTATGTGCGCAGAAATTACACACTTTATACCATTTAATCTGACTAAACAAACTAATAAATAGCCTTAAATCTAGTCAGTTTCTCTTTACCTGTTTACCTGTTCTCTTTAGACAACAAACCTTTCATTTTTCTTTTACTTTGTTTCATCCGAAGCTTAAATTGTAGATTTTGATTTGAATGAGAATGATGTGAAAGATGCCAGGGTGCCATTTTCTGTCTATTTTGCCAAATAACATATGTGGCCAATGGCATATAATAAGAACCGTTGAAGTTCAAATGCCTTGTGTAAAGATTTCTTTGTATTTTTGATCAATTATTTGTATGTTTTCTTTAATTCATTTGAATTTTCTTTGGCCCTGGCCATATGGCAGAACGACAACGTTCAAATGGTCTTAGAAGGTCTTGGTTCACTCAGATAGTGGTGCATGCTTCAGATCAAATAGAGGAACCTTTGCCATGTTGTGTTGAGTGGATCTTGATGCTGCTTCCATGCGAAAGTGTAATCTAACATTGCATGAGGGTTTGTGTTTGTTTACAAACAGGATTTATACACACTACGGATTGATACAGCAACCCAATGTTTGCGCAGCTAATTCAATGTACGTATGAAGGAAACAACATTTGCAGAGGATGCCTAGTTTCACTCTCTTGCATAATTTATTCACAATCTCAACATGTATTATGTCTGTGGAGAATTTTAACTGCTTGTAATCACGAGGCAAATTCAAATCCTTTAAAGCACTGGCATTGTTTCGACTCATATGATCACGTGAATGACGTTCTTGAGTGTTTCTGCTGACCGTTACTTGCTCTCTGTGATGTTACTGGCTCTCTGGCCTTGACTGCTGCATGTACTTTGGCTGAGTGAACCTCTTTTCTTTAACACACGCCGTCACAAATACTGTCATGCCATGTCGGACTTTCTCTAGGCATCTTGATAGAGTGCAGCCTTAATAACCAGTGAATGCTTGCGGAGAGAGTGAATCCTATAGCTCTTTTTCATTTTTTGACATGGGTCAGATGTCCAGAGAATGAGCTTGTGATACTCTTGTATTTTTTCTGCTGATGTTGAACTTGAAACCGACATATATATATATATACATAAACAGAAATACACAAAATATCTTGCATGGTATCATTCTATGAAACATAGCTGATATTATCTTTATAACAAGTATCTTTTATCAGCATTTTATACTAATTTGTTTACTGTTTTATATCTAGCCATTGAATCTTGTGTTCAAAAAAACAAACAAACAGACACAGACATATATACTATTATCTTTACTGATTGTAGGGTTTCTGTATCTTTTCTCTGTTTAAATGTGTTTTATTTTGCGTGTAAGTCTCTCCTGGGTTACACTGTGGTTATTTGATATACTTATTTGAAGTACTTTTTTTTTTCTTTTGTATTTTGTCAACTTGTGGCATGACTTTGAAATAAAAGATAAAAAAATATATTGCTGCAGTTGTTTTGTCTTCTGACTCTCCACTATTCTAACTCGGTCGAATCTTATTGTAATTTATCATTTGTTTTGTTGCGTTTCGACACAGCAACATGAAGGTGAGTAAATTATGATAGAATTTTACTTTATTTGAACATATTTCTGATGTTGTTTCATTTTGATTAGAAAAATGTCAGGAAGAATCAATGATGCTTTCACGTTAAATGTTTTTCGACCGATTAAAATGGCTTTGGCCTTGAGATTTAACTGTATTTACTGTTATTTATGGGTGTTGCATATTCTGGATTCATGCCATTTCCGTTTAAACTTTACAATCAGTGAATCAGACACACCCAGCATCTGTTTATAGATACAAAAGCTTGACCTTTTCATGTTTAGTTTGCAGAGGAGATGAACGTGTAACGGGAAACTAGTGGCCATGTACCTCAGTTGAAGTGACCAGCAGACCTTTGTGTCAAGCCTTCCCTCCCCCACAGTGACCGGCCGTGTCTAACCCCGCCTCCTCTAAGCTGGATCAGGAGTGCCATTGAAGGAGACACTGAATGCTGCCACTGCTCTCCCGCTGCATTACCCAGCATCACACATCAACAGGTAGTCCACAGTAGGACATACGTAAGAGGACAACGACACAATTGAGCGACTGTTGAAGAGTGTGCTTTATCCTCTGATATCATTGTCTGATACACCTGTCAATCACCTGACTCCAGATCAGCTCTTGAACCTGGACGTGTGGACCTAAATAACATCTGGTGACAGAGGGACGAACAGATAAGAGGTGCAAAGATAGAAGAAGGGAGAAAAGAAAAGCAAGAGAAACTCTTGAGTCACTGTGAGGTGAGTAAGTGTTCAGATTCAGGGCTTAGCCGTCCAGCACCACATGCTCTTTTAAGGCTTTACAGAAAGCTACTTACAGCTGACTGTTTTTTGCTCTGCCGCTCTCTGTACCAGGCCTCAGGAGGAACCATTTATACATTCCTATAGAGAAAGAAGGGTTGTGAAAGACTTTGGCATAAGCAAGCAAATATCTTCCTTTTTTTCGATGAAAATAATGAAACATACGTAAAATTAGTTGAATTTACTGAAGAAGCCAAATTGTGTGAGAAAATAAGACATGTTTTTATAAATATCTCGAATTACGTACATTTTTACTACCCATTGGCAAGTAGAATTTTCTTTTTTTTTTAAATCATGAATCAAATTTAGCAAGGTTTATGCTTGAAACAAGAATACAAAGCCTGTCGGGTAAGAAAAATAAATACAATTTATTATGGATTCTTAGCACTTTGTAAGCTCACGCTCGATCGGCCCAAAGTCCGGCATCCGACCAGCGCGGGAGGTCTCTACGTGTTACTGTCTTTTCTCGAGGCGAAGTACTTTTTGATTAAATGCAATACATTTGAATATGTATTCTCTCGTTATTTCATCTGACTCCATAAATGAAAAGGTTTTAATGATATCTGTGCATCATTAAATGTGAGCGAATGTTTGACTATTCCTTTTAACTCTTTAATGAAAATAATGTCAGATGGTTAGAATAATCAAATGTAACAATTTATTATGTCAGGTAAATGTATCATGCCAATTTCATAATCAATTCAAAGATAATCAATACAAAACATCAAAAGCTCTGGAATGAAGAGAAGAGATGCGAACCCGACATTAGGAAATACATGATGCTGAATTCTTTGAGGTCCTTCAACATCATGGGCTCATCTGAGTAACAGAAGGCCCCGAATCCCCTGCTGCATTTCATTATATAGCCAGAACCTTTCACATGGAAACATCTGAATTTGCATTCTGAGTTGACACCTTTGGGTGTAGGGAGACCATTTGTCTAGAGACCAACCCCTCCTTGTGTGCCAGTTATCCCTAAACTCTTAAAAACCTTATTACCTTTTGTTTTACTTATTTGGGAATGAGACATTTGTACCAGTCGCAATGAGACATTTCAAATGATACTAAATATGTATAATACTCAATGTTAATCATTCACATTAAACCATATATTCTTGGGTGAGTTTTTGGTGATCTTCAATTCTACAGTATTTTATGCTATTTCTCCTGATATTGTTGTAAAGAAATTTAGATATGTTTACTGGAAAACAAGGCAAAAATAACCATTAAGTATTAGAAATTAGTATTAGGTAACACTTTACTTTACAGTGTCTTTGTTGCACATACAGTAGTACTAGAGCAATACCTATAAATTATACATAATGAATCCTAAACCAAACCCAAATTCTAATCCTATAGTAAGTGCATGTAGTTAATTAACATTAGTCAGTACTTATTTTAAAATTACTCTGTAACAAAGACCTTAAAATAAAGGGTTACACTTTATTTGGTAACACTTAATTTTACAGAGTCCTTGTTACATATGTTACATGTACTTACCATAGTAATAACAGTCAATTATGCATAATTACATGCAACTAAACCTTAACCAAATCCTAATCATACCCTAACCCTATAGTAAGTACATGTAGTTGCTTAATATTACTCAGTACTTACATGTATAATTACACTGTACACTGTAACAACACCTTAAGATGATTAGGATTTGGTTGAGGGTTAGTTGCATGTAATTATGCATAATTTACTGTTATTACTATGGTAAGTACATGTAATGTAACAAGGACACTGTAAAATAAAGTGTTACCAAATAAAGTGTAACCAGATGTTAATTATCAGATATTGTTAACATTAGGTAACTTCATCAGTTAACATGAACTGACAATGAAAAATATTTCTAAAGCATTTATAAATCTCAGTTTATGTTAATCTCAACATTTACTAAAGCATTATTTAATTCAAACACTGTATCTAACATGAACTAACAATAAACAGTTATATTTTAATTAATTAATTAATTTTTAACAAATATTAATAAGGACTGCCAGGAATGTAATGCTCATTTCTATTAATGCGTTAACTAACCTCAACTAATGGAACCTTATTATAAGTGTCACCATTATCATTAATCATGACTACTACTACTTGTGTTTTTTTATTTACTTTTTTACAATATATATATACATTTATACCTACTACATTTTCATTTCCTACTTACATTTTTTATAATTTTTTTTATTTTAAGTGTAAAACTCATCCACGTGTGTTTGTGTGGATGGCATGCGGCATCTTCTACAGAGAAGTGAATTGCGTTGACATGTTGCTGAGCTGACAGACACAGAGGAAGTAACTGTGTTAATCTGCCTCTGGCACTCAGTGACGTGCTGAATAAAGCAGTTAAGAGTTTAGAGGGGCACAGGATTTAAGACCTTTAGTGAGTCTTGGCCCAAACGACTGGTTATGAAACCAGCCAAATAAACGTCTGACCTATAAGTCTAGAAACACATGAGCAATAATTAGGGAACACGTTCATTATTTATTCAGTGCTTCACTGCTAAAGGGATAGTTCTCCCAAAAATGAATATTCTTTCATCATTTACTCACCCTCAACCTGTATGAATTTCTTTCTTCTGCTGAACACAAAAGAAGATATTTTGAAGAATGTCTGTAACCAAACAGTTAATGGGCCCGATTGACTTCCATCAAAAAAATTTCCCCATACTTTTTCCCATAGTGTTTCTGCCATTATACCGATCCCATAAACTGTGAGATTAGACATGGTTAGGCGAGAAAAGCCAGACAGTTTACATTTTAATCTATTATCTCTTTAAATGTTATAGCATGATGTCTTCATGTACTATTTTTTGCCAGATCTTTTATTTTCTCCAAGCTGCGAGTGTTGGGGAACAACTAACTAAAAAATATTGTGTAGAAATGCTACTATTTATAGCTATGTTTTAAACTCAGTTTTTAAAATAAAATAAGTGTAGTTTATTTACTTAAAATTAGCATCTTGGCAGGCTACAGTTTCAGAGTAGCTTCTCCAATGTTCAAAATGTATAGTTTTGTGAACAGAGTGTTCATTGAACAGAGTGTGAACCACATCACCCTGGTTCCCTCGACAAAAACTCAATAGGCTTTTGAATTATTGCAG
The DNA here is from genome assembly GCF_951802725.1 of Rutilus rutilus. Lineage (NCBI taxonomy): Eukaryota > Metazoa > Chordata > Actinopteri > Cypriniformes > Leuciscidae > Rutilus > Rutilus rutilus. The sequence continues at coordinate 20,089,487 of NC_140231.1, read as the reverse complement.
AAAATAAGATCAGTGGCCAACAAAAGTTTATAAAAAAAGGTTGAAGTAAACAGTTAAATGTAGGCTATACATTAACTAAACCCCAGTTGCGTGACTACAACATCATCACCCTCACTTAGCTTCCGTCAACACTATTTGTCTTGCTTTAAAAAAAAATTGAATAGTTTGAATAGTTTTTAAGAGTGTGGTTATAAACACAATGAGGCTGTAAAAGTAGACTAGTAAATAGATGAGTTTACCTGTTTGGCTGATGATGTTTAATGTCCAGGGTTGAAAACAAGGTATTCCAACTCTTCCTCCAGGCAATTACAGGTGTGGCAATTGCGTCCAGTGTGCCTTTACACATAAGTGCAATTCCTTTAGCCATCCATGCACTGGCCGCAATATTCCAATATGTGGTACTATTACCTGTGCTTCTACTCGTGTGATTTATCTCATTCGTTGCCCTTGTGGTCTTGCATATGTTGTTAAAACGTCCAGATCATCGCAGTAATATTAGGACCGGAGATATGCGTAGTCCTATAGCATCTCATTTTAGACAAGTAGGCCATAATGTCCGTGTTTTACAATATATCGGTATAGAGAAGGTAAAAAAAAAACCTTAAGAGGAGGAGATTATGAGAAAAAATTATTACAGAGGGAATGTTTTTTGATTTATACCTTAAATACTTCACTATTAGGGTTGAATGAGGATTTGGATATTAAGCCTTTTTCATAATGATTGAGCCATTTCTTCATCTGTTGTTGATTATTAGTTAAGTTGTTTGTATGTATGTATATATATATATATATATATATATATATATATATCCCGGTTGTTGTTTTTTTTGTTTTTTGTCACATGACCTGTATTATGTCACATGTTTTTGTGTGTGGGCCCAATTAAGGTGATTACCTGTTTCTATTTAAAGTTGACTTTTACTCTACATTGGTATTGTGCCTGATGAAGCCCTGATGCTCGAAACGTTTGGAGCAGCTATTTTCAGTGTGCGAACTTCACGCTTCTTTTTTTTGTTAATGTCCAGGGTTGCCAAGTGGAATTGGGCTACTTTAAAATTGTTGCCACGGATTGTGTGTTAAAGGTTTCACGTATTGCATAAACTGCATTTGTCTGAAATGCTTGTAATGCTTGTATAATGTTTTATATTCCTCCATTGATAAAACTGTGCTAGATGATTTTGAGGGAGTTGAACTGCCTTTGACCTCCAGTGAGCTCCTTTATGAATACAATATGATGTTTATGATTACTACTAGATTGTGATTTTAAAGTTGAAATTCAGTTTAATAACAGTGACTGTAAAATATGAATGTGAAATAAGGTCATTGGGCTATTTTTGATTGGCCTTTGGACTAGTTTTGTTTCACAGACCTGCCAATAAATTAAACTTAGACTTCAGGACAGTGGAACCAAAACTGCTAAAATGCTAACTCGTTTTCGTGTTTTGGCCTACACATATGTTATTCATACTATATGTACAAACTGCATTTTGTCTCTCAGTATGGAAACTGATTCTTTTCAAGATTTTATTTGAATAACTTCGCAAATCTTTCCTCAAAGTCTCCTGTTTGCATCTTAATTTAGAGGACATGGTTGAGAGAACTAACACATAATGTCACCCTGTGTCTCAATGTCCATACTATCCATCCTAAACAGTATGTGAGCTTAAAATAAGTGTGTCCCAAAGCATAGTATGTTGAAAAGAGTATGCCAGAAGTCCCCGAATGGTCTGCTTTTTGCGATGGTTTTTCGAAGTGTGGATCTAAGTGTAGAGCTAATATTGCCCACAACCCATTGTGCTTTGGAGGAGCATTCAGTTAAGAACTACAAACACGAGTAAAAAGTGTTCAGAAAACTACAAAACATGGCAGATGTGCACGATCGATGGTTTAGATAAAGGGGTATGAGTGACTCATTTAAGTCAGCAACATTTAAGCTGATAAAAAATATTTATGCAATATTATCCATGTTATATTTCATCTGCAACAACAACGTGAACTTTTTTAAAGTTCCGCTTGGCCATTAAAGGGTAACTAAACCCCTGGTCAGAGCCTGACTCCTCCCACTGGCAATATTTGAAAAATGCTGGAAAAGTAGGCAGAGCCCAGTGGAGAGGGGGCGTGCATCTGAGACGTATCTCTCTGCAGGCAAGGGCGTGGTTAGCTGGTACCCTCTGACATCAGAGTGTACCACAACTTCCAATAGGAAAATTCAACTGCAGTAGCCACTGTTCAACCTGAAGAGGGCAGCACTCAGACGTTTTTACACCCTATTTAGTGAAATTAAAATACTTTAAACACAAATGTCAAAAAAAGTACTTGAATCAATGAACAGCACTAATAAATCCCCATTCTTACAGATCATTCACTAAAAAAAGTTGGTTTAGGGTTTAGTTACCCTTTAACTTTTAAATGCGTTGTTATGCATGAATATGAGGTGAGTCTCCACATTTAAAAAGACCCGTGACTGGCAGATCAACGTCCAACTGCCTTTCTCTCCGATACAGTAGGAAATTAAATTAAATGTGGAGGATTTTTTTCTTTGACAAGATGATTGACAGGTCAGTTTACGTGACAGGATACGTGTTAAGCGACAGAGAGAACAGATGTTATTTTATGACATGATAGTATGTCCCAAAGCTTTTCTACTCTTGTCAAGTCACCTTTATTTATATACCGCTTTTTACAATACAGATTGTTTCAAAGCTCTTCTGCTACACACTCAAAAGTATGTATGTTTTCTTCACAAAAAGAGTACATACTTTCAGGGCGTAGTGTAAGTAGGCGAATTGAGACGCGGCTTCAGTCTCTGCTGAAGGCCTAACGCGACCCAGAGCAGGTGATGTGACGTCCCTTCCGTTTCACCTTCATCTCTCAGTGTTAACTGAGTTTGCAAAACTCAAATGAACAAAAGTCGTTCATCTACAGTTCTATACCGATTACTTCATTTATGCATTGTACCACTTTACTGCATTCTGCATCACATTCTTAAAAACAAAATTGGTCTTTATATTGTGCTTAATCTGTGATTAACATTCGTACTAATCTTCTTATTGAGTGTGCCATGAGGACAGCACAGGAGGTAACACATACCTCAGTCTTACTCCCCAAACTACATTCTCACATTTCATTTGATAATAGTGACATGAAACTCAAAAATAGATCTGTGAGGCAGTTAAACCAGGCATTTTTATGATGCCTCCTCATGACGCAGGTGAGGATGGAATTGGTTATGCAGTGTTGAAGAAGGAGAAAAAACGCACAAGGAAATGATTCAGCTGGAATTTACAAACAACAGTTTGCATAGTGACAAGCTTAATAATAATAATAATAATTCATTACATTTATATAGCGCTTTTCTCGGCACTCAAAGCGCTTTACATAGAAGGCGGGAATCTCCTCAACTGCGACGGCAGCCATTTTACGCCCACCACATGCCAGCTTATTGGTGGAGAGGAGACAGAGTGATGAAGCCAATTATTTATATTGGGATGATTAGGAGCCCATGATGGACAGAGTTCAATGGGCAAATTTGGCCAGGATGCCGGGGTTACACCCCTACTCTTTTTTTTGTGACCACAGAGAGTCAGGACCTCGGTTTAACGTCTCATCTGAAGGACGGTGCTTTTTGACAGTATAGTGTCCCTATCACTATACTGGAGCGTTAGGACCCACACAGACCACAGGGTGAGTGCCTCACGAACACCTCTTCCAGCAGCAACCTGGTTTTTCCCAGAAGGTCTCCCATCCAGGTACTGACCAGGCTCAGCCGTGCTTAGCTTCAGTGGGCAACCAGTCTTGGACTACAGGGGGATATGGCTGCTGGCATTATCTAGAGAAATCTGTGTAAGCTCCTAAAGACTCCCTCTCCCTCCCTGCTGTTCACCTGACCTGCCATGGACCGCTGTGCCGGTTAACCCTATGGAGTCTGGAGCACTGGATCTGTAAATTTAATTATTTAAATCTTTCCCGCCATTGACGGAATTTTCCGGCTTTCCGTGTTTTCATTGTTATACGGTAGGGGGGCGCTATTACACATCTTCTGAAAGAGTACAGAATCTCCAGATCAAAAGACATGTGAAGAAGCAGAAACAAGTGATAGCAAATGTAAGCAGTTGCATATGTAAAATAAAGCGATCATCAACATTAATGGGATAGTTCACCCAAAAATTTTAATTACCTTATGATTTACTCACCCTCAGGCCATCCTAGGTGTATATGACATTCTTTTTTCAGATGAATACAATCGGAGTTATATTAAAAAATGTCCTGGCTCTTCCAAGCTTTATAATGGCAGTAAATGGCCTTTTCTGTTATCTTATCTGTTATCTCTTATCTTAAAATAAACTGTAACCTTGTTGTGGTTTTCATTGCAGGATAAGATGCCTCAATCGGTGATCTAGTATACTTTTTGGGTTGACCCACACAGCTCTTCTGTGCTCTGCAAAGTTCGAGATGTTTTTGGTCTTTAATACTCTTGGGATCAGTAGATTCTTACTAGTAAAGCTACAGTATATTGTAAAAATGTTCCTCCATTATAATTCCATTTTAAAATGTATGATGCAATATGAAACTGTGATCAGATTCTTGCTTTTATTTGAAACGCCATAATATCTTTGTTTAATAATTATTTGCAAAGTCGGTGTGGACTATTTTATTTCAATTTTTTATCATTTCATGCTGTACAGCAGTGCATTTGCTTTGATCTTTTTTTATTTGATACATAAATTTTTAATGTTCTCTTATTCTCTTTATTTTTATCCTGTATAGGTGCCTCACATGGTGACTTCTAATGTCAAAACTCTAAACCAGAAACATGGTCATTCTGCAACAGGTAAGATTTGTTCTTATGTTCTTACTCAATGTTAAACTTCTTTACTTGCTCAAAGGACACTCTAATTTAGCAGCTAGAACATCATGCATTTTTAACACTCTTTCCCTGGACAAACTGAACTATATCCAGTTTTCCACTCCAGTAATCAATTTGAATGAAACTGCTTTAAATCATGCTCCTGTTGTAGTGCAATGGCAACCTTGCATTCTCAATGAGTCTTATTGCTACGACAAAAAAAAAAATCACTGTGCTCGACCTGTTGGGACTACGGTCGATTACATTAAAAATATAACAGCCGGCAGGTGACTGAGGTTAAGATTTAATAGACATAATTCTTCCTATAGGGTGCCATGCTTTATATGAACTAAACATTTTTTTAACAAAATTACATTTTTCGATGACTTATTTTGGTATTGATTGTTTAAAGATTTGATTAATTAATTGGTTGTCCCATAGGGGGACTATGTCTGGTTGGACCTTAGAACAGGCCGTGAGTTTGATGTCCCTGTTGGCGCCGTGGTCAAACTCTGTGATTCGGGTCAAATTCAGGTCTTGGATGATGAAGGGAAGGTGGGTCTTTCAGTGTGTACCACTCATAATTACGCCCGACATGCGAGAGAAGACCAGTTAGTGAACTATGAAAGCACTTTTTCTACCAATCAGAAAGGGAGGTTTAATAGTCTGTCTTTTCCCCCATAAAGGAGCATTGGATCTCTCTTCAGAATGCTACAAACATCAAGCCCATGCACCCAACCTCCATTCATGGAGTGGAGGACATGATCCGTCTCGGGGACCTGAATGAAGCTGGTATCCTCAGAAATCTCCTGATCCGTTACAACGACAGGGTCATATATGTAAGCCTGAACTTTGACATTTTTCTCTCTGGTCTTCGATGTAAATTTTATTGCATGGGAATTTCACGATTGTGCTCAAAAAATCATGACGATTATTTTGTCAAATATAGTGACCGCAATAACAATATAAAAACAGTATTTAGACTATTGCATAATGTTAACCAGTAGCGAAATTCTTATTTTGGCCTTATTTGATCAAAGTCCATATTTTTCTCACATTAATATCCTCTTTCACTAAAAAATACGCCAGGTAATAGAAGTAAAATAGGGTAGTAAACAGATAAATGCTGACTTTTAATTGCAGATGAAATTTTATTTAACGACATTGGTTTGTTGCTGCTTAGCATGAAATATATTTTTAAAGATTTTATGCTTCAAAACTTATTGACTTAGAAAAATAGTCTGTTTTTAGAACATTGGCATTGATTTATGACTGAACAATGTATTTCAGACAGCGTTTGCTGAATATAAAATCTGGGTGTGTTTTTTCATTCCATAAAACAACTGAGAAAAAAAAAAAGAATGATTTGTTTTGGTCTCTTATGTGGAATAGCTTTTTTTGCTTGTTGTTTTTGTTTTAGGTTTCAGATCACATTGGCTTTGTGAAATGTGACCTTTTCATTTTGTTTCATCATTGAATCCCATTTAGCCGTTCTCACCACTAGAATGCTTAATGGAAGGCATTGTAGCTTTGTCATAGTTTAAATGGATGCTTGAATCATTTCAATCATTGGGCACAGACAGACCTTGCGTAGGACTCATTTGAATGGAAATGTGTTTAGTGCACTTAGATGATAAGATATAGTTACTTTTTTCTTATCTAGAAGGTCAATCTCCAATTTTCTTGTCACTTGCTCTTTCTTGATGGTATAAAAGTGCATTAGCATTAGCACAGACCTTCCGATTCAGTGAATTGATATGGAAATTCTGTCATGATATCAGTTTTACATTTTGAAAGAGGAACAGGAAAAACAATAATGTTGGCTTTGAGAACAACATAACATGTAATACGTTATAAATAGATGGTTAGATAAATAAAATGAATAGTTAAACTTACTTTATAATAGTTGGCTCTGCATATAAAGCTTGGATCGGAAAGTATTGTAACATAAAAACATTTTTTTACAGTCTTACTCACAAAGTTGCTATAGTTCATAACCAAAAAAAAATGATTTGAGGTTCAGTGAGGTAAGTCAAATTGTCATGATATTTGATGAAATCACATGATTATGCACAAAGTTTTCTCAACTGTCCCCAAAGTCTTGATTTTAAATAATTGTTGCAAATGCTAAGGATTTTCGTCACATTTGCAACAATTCGAAGTCCTGTTCATAGTACATAGCCACTTTTCCACCATCGGGCCGAACTGTTCTAAGAATGGTAAAGAACTATTACGGTTATATTTCCACTTTTATAAACGATTATAAACTGTTCTCGGCCTGGAATTCTCATCACGGTTGGCTTACCGTGCTTGTAAAACGCGTGTAGTGATGAGCGGAGTAACACAAGCGAATGGAAACAAAGCACCACGGAATGGAACAGTTAAGCAACGAGAACGGTTTGGCCTGATGGTGGAAAAGCAGCTTATGTGTTCACAATAATGTATTTCAGACGTACACGGGATCGATCCTGATAGCAGTGAATCCATACCAGCTCTTGCCCATCTACACACCTGATCACATTCGCCTCTATACAAACAAAAAGTTAAGAGAGATGCCGCCACACATCTTTGGCATTGCAGACAACTGCTACTTCAGCATGCAAAGGAACAATAAGGACCAGTGCTGCATCATCAGGTAAATCAAAGCCTGTAACGGTTAAGTTTGATTTTTACCACAGTATAATTCACTGGTTAATGCACATGACTCTGTTGACCATGTTGCGTGTTCAGTGGTGAGTCTGGAGCTGGGAAGACGGAGAGCACCAAGCTCATTTTGCAGTTCTTGGCAGCTATCAGTGGCCAACACTCCTGGATTGAGCAGCAGGTTCTGGAGGCCAACCCTATTTTAGAAGGTCAGGAAGATCATCTCTAAACCTAATGACATGAAACCTACCTGTCTGACACTGATCCTGTAATTGCCAGAACTTGTTAAACACAGTATGCTATGAAAGCAGGATAGTGCACCTATCAGAATAGAAATGAACATTCCTTTAAAATTAAATTCCTGAACTTGAATAGAGTAGGAAAAAGACTTTTGTAAAAAAAAAAGAATAAAAAAATCAAGTGCTGTCAGGTTTAGTTTTTACTAAAATAATATATATATTTATTGATATATTTTTCTGTATGGATAAAAAACGTTAGCATTCAAGTTTGTAAGTCAGGGAATAAAAAGGATATGATTATTCAAAATAAATAAAAAATTCTTTTCATTTCAGGAAATTCCTTCCTGTCCTGTCGTTCCAATTAAAATTTCAATTCAGCTTTGTGTGAATTCAGAATGTTGCTCAACCCTGTATCAAAAGACGGCAGGGCTTTGTAACCACACCAAATGCTTTTGCTGTTTGCTGTGGAATTGAGATTTGTTATTTGAAGTTTCCCCTGTTCCCACAGCATTCGGTAATGCTAAGACCATACGCAATGACAACTCCAGCCGATTTGGGAAATACATTGACATTCACTTCAACAAGCGGGGAGCTATCGAGGGGGCAAAGGTCGAGCAGTACCTGCTGGAGAAATCAAGAGTTTGCAGACAGGTGAGAGATTGAGGATGGGCAGAATGTGTCTCACGGTCGGTCTCTTTATCATGCTATTGCTTATGCTGATGTCAGTGATGAGATTACATTTCATTGTCTTTGTAGGCAGCCGATGAGAGGAACTACCATATATTCTACTGTATGCTTGCAGGCATGAGCCCTGATCAGAAGACTAAATTAGGGCTGGGCCTGGCCAAAGACTACATTTATCTCACTATGGTGAGGGCCTGTGTTTTATCAGCACAGACTAATACACTTTTACACAATTTCCTGTATATTATGAAAGCATTTGAATAGACCCTTTCCATTAAAGAAATAGTTTACTCAAAAATGACAATTCTCTTGTAGTTCTGGATCTGTGTGACTTTGTTTCTTTTGTGGAACAAAATCTTGAGGTTATTTTTTTTCTTTGAAGAATATTCTGGCTGCTCTGTTGCATATAATGAAAGTGAATGGGAACTGGGTCTTCCAAGAAGTCATATCGACTACTTTTATGATAGTTTTATTGTGTCTTTTTGTCATTTTGGAGCTTTAAACTAATCAGCACCCATTCAGTTTCATTATATGGAAACAAGCAGCAAGGACATTCTTTAGAATTTCTCCTTTTGTGTTCCACTGAAGAAAGAAACAAATACAGATTTGAGGAACACCATGAGGAAGAGTAAATGATGAATGATCATTTTTGGTACTATTCCTTAATATATAATATACACACTGGTGAGCCAAAACATTATGAGTAGTCACAGGTCAGGGTACATTAGATGCGAGTGTCGGTCCTGGACCTTAGAGCAGTGGAAGAAGGTCGCCTGGTCCGATGAGTCCCATTTTCTTTTACATCACGTGGATGGCCTTATACGTGTGCACCATTTACCTGGGGAAGTGATGGCACCAGGATGCGCTGACGACGACAAGCTGGTGGAGGAAATGGATGCTCTAGGCAATGTGTTGCTGGGAATCTCTGGGTCCGGCCATTCATATGGATATAAATTTGACACGTGCCACCTACCTAAACATTGTTGCAGACTTGCTACATCCCAGACTTGCTACACATGACAATGGTGTTCCCTGGTGGCAGTGACCTCTTTTAGCAGGATGTCACATCTTGCCACACAGCACACATTTTTCAGGAATCTTTTGAGGAATATGATGAAGAGTTCAAGGGGTTGCTCTGGCCTCCAAATTCCCCAAATCTCAATCCAATTGAGTATATGTTGGATGTGCTGGACCAACAAGTTTGATCCACAGTGGCTCCACCTCGCAACCTACAGGACTTGAAGGATCTGCTGCTAATGTCTTGGTGCCAAATACAACAGGACACATTCATCTGTCTTGTAGAGTCCAAGCCTCGGTGGGTCGGCACTGTTTTGGCAGCGGGTGGTCATAATGTTTTAGCTCTTCAGTGTGTGTATATATATATTTATATATGTGTGTGTGTTTAAAGAGAGTGTTTGTAAAAGGCTGCGTGTTCGTATCCGCTGTGTCCTTCTCTCTTGGCCTGTCATCCAGGGAAACTGTACCGTCTGTGAGGGGAGGAATGATATGAAGGAGTACTCAAGCATTCTGTCAGCCATGAAGGTCCTGATGTTTACTGACACAGAAAACTGGGAGATCTCCAAACTGCTGGCTGCCATCCTGCATATGGGCAACATGCACTTTGAAGGTAGAAAGTGCTGTTATTAATAATAATTGTCAGCCCCACAAGACGTGACAGACTAGCTAAATAGCACGTTTCTTTTGTGTTGCCCCAACAGCTCGAACTTCAAAGAACTTGGATACCTGTGTAGTGGTTCGCTCACCTGACCTGGCCAAAGCAGCCAATCTGTTAGAGGTGAGGTACATGTGAACGCATTAGAGAGCTTTAAAGTCAACATGAAGTGACATTTTCAGATCTTTTTTTCTGTAATGTGATATTTATGAGAAACATATGGATGCTCATTTCCACCTCAAAGTGAAAAAGATAAAAAGATAATTGCAACCTTATTGTAATTGTGACTATATTTCACAATGCAACTTGTGACTGTTTCGCATTATTGTGACTTTATAAATTGGACTTTATATCTAATGACTGCAATGTGAATAATCTCACAATGTGACTTTATTTCGCATTTGCTCATTTTTTTCTCATAATTGTGACTTTAAGTCACACAATTATGACCTTATATCTCACAGTGTGACTATTTCTTATTATAAACTTTTTTGGGGTTTGGATAAAAGGATATTCAAAGCTGAGATTTTATTTTTTGCTTTGAAATTAATTAAATAGTGAAAAGTGAGTCTCCAATTCCAGAATGGAGCCAGACCTGAATGCTTAAATAGCCTTTTGACTATTGTTTAACATTAACTAATAGATCACACTGCGTCAGAAGAAACGGACAGCCGTTTCAGAGGAATATTTTGCACTGAAGAATTGTGCAGAATAAAGAATGTATAAATATGTCCTTGCTCTGCACTAACTCTGTATATGTCTTTTAGCTTTGGTTTAATCCCATTTTTGCTTCAGTGTATTGCAGTCTTGAAGCTGCTGTTACTTGAAGGGGCTTGTTTCTGCTGTCTTGTTGAGATTCATCTCTTTCATTAGCTCTTTGGTACCGTGTTATCCGTGCAGTTAAAGGGAGGGGAGTTCGAGATAAATGCAGTCATTAGTGAGCATCAGACTGAGCATCATTCTAATGTTATTATCGTAGACACTGGCACAGCGTGACAAGTCTGTTCTGACTTCCTGCCGGCAGCACTCTGCTGTCAGTCTTTCCAATGTCTGTCTCTATGTTTCCACAGTCCAAAGTCTTTGTTCTGTTTTCAGTTTGATTTAAATGGCTGTGGCAGTACTGAATTTCAAAACCATTTTATTTGTTTGCATCTGCCCCCTGGTGGCAAGACATAAAAGTTCTCAAGCGCAGTCAGAAGGAAGGTTTGAGATCCAGTCCAATACTCTCTTCAATGCATCATATTTAAATGACAAGTCTCTTCAACTAAAAAATATCTAGTGGCTTGCAACATTTCTGTTGTATTATAAATTGTCCATGAATTGGACCTTCAGTATAAATATTTAATACTATATTATATTGGCTCAAATAGAATTAATAGAGTTAAAATAATTAGCATCAACAGATTTTATAGCAATACAATATGAATAATTATGTGCTGAATTTACAAGGTTTATTTCAGCACAGTAATTAATTACAATAAACTGCAATCAATCAGGTATGATTTTTCTATTTTGGGAGAAACAATTTTCATATTTATATTAGCCTACATTTGACTATTTTTCTAACATTACCTAGTTCTACAGTTTATCACAATAATAAATACTCCAAAACAGGTGGACCCTCATGATGTCATGACATGTCTGACCACACGTACACTGATCACCAGGGGGGAGAGTGTGTCCACTCCTCTCAGTGTGGACCAGGGACTGGATGTCCGTAATGCTTTTGTCAAGGTGAGGTTGTTCACAATCCATAAATGGTCCAGTTTTGATTCTCAATTTATCATAGAAGTCGTCAATATCCACTAAGTGGACTATTTTTTGTCTCCATCAGGGAATCTATGGGAGATTGTTTGTGTGGATAGTGGATAAAATCAATGCTGCCATCTTTAGGGTTCCTTCCACAGAAAGCAAGACTATACGTAGGTCTATAGGCCTGCTCGACATTTTCGGTTTTGAGAATTTCACTATTAACAGGTGAGTATTTGTAAACAGAACATTCAAGACTATTTATATTTCAGCATTTTCTGGACAAACTACTACTAATCCTTGTTCATTCCTGCTGTAGTTTTGAGCAACTGTGCATCAACTTTGCAAATGAGAACCTGCAGCAATTCTTCGTCCGGCACGTTTTCAAAATCGAACAGGAGGAGTACAACCTGGAGGATATCAACTGGCAGCACATCGAATTCACCGACAACCAGGATGCTTTGGACATGATTGCCATGAAACCTATGAATATCATTTCCCTTATTGATGAGGAGAGCAAGTTCCCAAAGGTAAAGTTTGGTGTATGTTTGGATTATAAATTGGATTGTAATGTCCGTAGAGCACCGCAGAACATTGCTGCTTCACTTTTGAGCATCTATCTTAATTTTTTATTCATCAGATTAATGGAGAATATCTAGCCATGTTGCATGTCCATGACTTGCTTTTGTGTTTCTTAGGGAACAGATGCTACCATGCTGAACAAGCTAAACTCCCAGCACAAACTTAATACCAACTACATCCCCCCTAAGCACAGACACGAGACCCAGTTTGGCATTCAGCACTTTGCTGGAGTGGTGCACTATGAAACTAAAGGTACACATTACTGAATTATGCAATTTCTAATCTCTTAAAGGGTTAGTTCACCCAAAAATGTAATTTCTGTCATTAATTACTCACCTTCATGTTGTTCCAAACCTGTAAGACCTCCAAATTAATATATTTTTGATGAAATCCGAGAGCTTTCTGACCCTCCCCGGGACTATTTTAACGATGTCTTTACTACCTTTCTGGGCCTTGAAAGTGGTAATAGCATTGCAGTCTGTGGGGGGGGGCAGAAAGCTCTCGGATTTCATCAAAAAATATAATATACCGGTAATTTTTTGTTTATTTAAGTTAACATGATCCCTTTTTGTTTCATTGTTCAGGTTTCCTGGAGAAAAACCGAGACAGCCTCCACAGTGACATCATCCAACTTGTGCACTCATCCAAAAACAAGTTCATCAAGCAGATCTTCCAAGCCGATGTTGCTATGGTGATGCCCTTTTCCAATACTGAATCCATATTTGCTCAGCATTAAAATGCTCACGACATGCCAGCGAGGCCGCACAGAGTGCCAAATGCTGGCCATGCAGGTTTATGTGAGGGTTGCATATTAAAAGCCAAGGCATGTGCTAGCATAATTGCCCTTGGAAAAAAACACTGTGAATAAAAGAAGTGACTCCTACAAATGAGTGAACTTTAGACTAAGGCTTTAACATGACTCTATGTGACAGTGTCAGCACAGTCTGACTAACTCTGCTGCTGTAACTCACTCTCTCTGTGGTGATGTCAGCCCTAATCTCTCCTGGCTGATTCTCAGCAGACTTGGCTAACAGCAGTCAACTCTCTCTCTCTCTCTCTCTCTCTCTCTCTCTGCTTTCCTCCATCTGTATCTCAATCTTTTACCTTATTTTTGGCCTCAGTTTCTATGTGGTTATTTGGAGCCCACTGCATCCCTTCAAAAGGTAATCAATGGCGTGGTTTGTGTCCCTCTCAGACTCCTATTAAACTACATTTTCTCAATAGTCCCTTGCAAAACCCATTCCTGTGGTTTTTTTTCTCCTTTGAAAATGGTTTCTGTTGAAGTAGTCTGTAAGGGTGCGCTGACAGAATAATGTAATAGCTCTAACAGTGGTATTATTCTCCAGATGAATTGAGTAAAAAGCCAGTCACCACAGAGAGATTCTGTTTCAAGTTAGATGCAGCTTGTTCTCATTGGTGTTTTTCAGCATTATTTTGAGTTTTTTGGGGGGGGTTTTGGCAAGAGAAATTCCATTTACTCATTTTCCTGGCGCTGGGCGAAGATTGAAAAAGAGGGAAAATACTAGATTAGTTTTTTCTTCACAATGCCTTCTTAAAGCATTTGCTTGTAAAGCATCGGGAATAACAGCAAGAGAAGGGGTAGATAGAGGATACAAGCAACCAATGAAGATCCAGAAGAAACGTGATGAGCGAGGGAGAAAGTATGAAAGAATGACATTTATTAGAGGCAGGAAAGAAAGGAGAAATGATTGGACCAAAAAAGAGCCACACAGAAAGGTGAATTAGTGTCTTTGTGATGTGCATAGTATGGGTATTTGTTGTAGCTTTGTGTGAAGTGTGTAATCGTGTGTATGTGGCAGTAAATGTCCTCTTCATTTTCTGTGAAGTTAATGGGAGAATTTCTGTGTTTTCAGGGAATGGAGACAAGGAAGCGCTCCCCGACTCTAAGCAGTCAGTTTAAGCGCTCGCTCGAGCTGCTCATGAGGACGCTGAGCGTGTGTCAGCCTTTCTTTGTACGCTGTATCAAACCCAATGAGCTCAAAAAGCCCATGGTGAGTCGATTAATATGTCTGTGAGAAATGAATAGATGTAGACTTTAAAAACAGGGCTTGAGAATAATGATGACATGAAGGCCTATGATAGGCCAGGTTCAATTGCCATATTATTAGCCTATATCTCACATCCATTAATCATGTAAATGTGTTTTTATGCCTTAAAAACTAAAACATTTGGCTTTCTATAATGTATGAAATATTGTTGTTGTGAATTCTGCTGAACTATCTAGTTTCTAGTAGTGTCATTCCATTATTATGCAGCTGTATAATTTCCAGCTTTTAGAACTCTTAACATTTATTTATTTATTTTTATTTACAACCACCCTACATTGGGCAAGTGGTTTGGTTTAGATTTTATTTTTATTAATGTATTTATATATTCTTGGTTTAAGCATAAAGCTAGTTCGATTTTGTTAGGTTTATTACAAAAGAAAATGCCAATTTGGGTAAAAAATAAATGTTATATATAGGTTACACTTTATTTTACAGTATGTGCACTTACAGTGTACTTACCCTGGTAATATACGGTAACTATATGGGTTAAGGTTAGGTTTATAGGGTTCAGGGTTAGTATTTTGTTATAACCCAGTGGAACAGGACTGTAAAATAAAGTGCAACCATTATATATGTTAAGATAAAAAATATATATTGTGTAATAGAATTTCTAATCCTGATTTTGCTTATCAGAAAAAAATTGAGCCCTGAATACCAGCCCTCGTTCTCTCCTCTGCAGATGTTTGATAGTGGACTATGTGTCAGGCAGTTACGCTACTCCGGGATGATGGAGACTATCCGCATACGCAGAGCTGGATATCCCATACGCTACACGTTTGCTGAGTTTGTGGACCGTTATCGGGTCCTTATGCCTGGGGTCAAACCAGCCTTCAAACAGGCGAGTCTAAAGCGTTACTGTTAATGCAGTCAACAGATGTGACTTGCAGGTCTGGAGTATGTTGTTTGCTTGACAGCTCTTTTAAAAGGTTTTTTTTTTTTTTGTAGTCTGTTAGAATTGCCTTCTGTTGGTATTATTTGACAAGTGCTAACAATTTGCTATATGGAAGTAGCTTTGAATGTCTGTCATCTTACAGGAAGATCTGCGAGGGACCTCTCAACGCATTGTTGTGTCAGTTCTGCAGAAAGATGATGACTGGCAGATGGGAAAGACAAAAATCTTTCTGAAGGTTTGCCACAAATAAGCAAAAAAAAAAGTGAAGATTTTGCTGCGTTTTAGAATTGTGACAAATGCTATACTTGGTCTGTATTTGCTGTAGGATCATCATGACATGCAGCTGGAAATTGAAAGAGATAAAACCATTACTGACAAAGTCATTTTCATCCAGAAGTCTGTGAGAGGTGTGAAAGCGAGGTACGAGAAAAACAAAGAGTGAAGAAGAGCAGACCCAAAATACAAATAAAGTCTGATATGTATCTGTCTGTTTTGTTTATCAGAACTAACTTCCTGAAGATTAGAAGGGCTGTGACATTAATCCAGCGAATATGGAGAGGCTACATCTCCAGAAAGCACTATGCTGTGGTGAGTTTGTGAAAACTTAAGCAGACAGAATCTGTTCGGAGGTTTTTGTCTGATTGTAACTATGCCTTCTTTCCAGATGCGTGTAGGTTTCCTGCGGCTTCAGGCCTTGTACAGGTCCCGGAAGCTGTACCTGGCGTATCAAGCGGCCAGGACACGCATCACTCTGCTCCAGGCCTGGTGCCGTGGATTCCTGGTGCGCCGGACTTTCTCTGAGCGCTTCCATGCGGTCCTGATCATCCAGGCTTATGCACGAGGAATGATAGCTCGAAGACTGTGCAAGCATCTCAAACTGGAGGTAAATCTGTAGTAAATCTGTATCTATCATCTGTCTGTCTGTATATCTATCTATCACTTGTCTATCTATCTATCTATCAATTACCTTTCTGTTTGTCTATCTATCTATCTATCAATCAATCACCTTTCTGTCTATCTATCTATCTATCAATCACCTTTCTGTCTGTCTGTCTCTATCCATCTATCTATCATGTCTGTCTGTCTTTTTTTCTGTTGCTCTATCTATCTGTATCTATCATCTGTCTGTCTGTATATCTATCTATCACTTGTCTATCTATCTATCTATCAATCACCTTTCTGTTTGTCTATCTATCTATCTATCACCTTTCTGTCTATCTATCTATCTATCTATCTATCTATCTATCAATCAACTTTCTGTCTGTCTGTCTCTATCCATCTATCTATCATCTGTCTGTCTGTCTTTTTTTCTGTTGCTCTATCTATCTGTCTATCTATCTGTCTGTCTATCTATCTATCTATCTATCTATCTGTCTGTCTTTTTTCTGTTGCTCCATCTATCTATCTATATATCTATCACTTGTCTGTCTATCTATCTATCATCTGTCTCTTTTTTCGTTTCTCCGTCTATCTATTTGTCTATCTATCATCTGTCTGTCTTTTTTATGTTGCTCTATCTATCTATCTATCTATCTATCTATCTATCTATCATCTGTCTATCTATCTATCTAATCTGTCTGCCTGTCTTTATTTTTTTCTGTTGCTTCATCTATCCATCCATCCATCCATCCATCCATCCATCCATCCATCCATCCATCCATCCATCCATCCATCTATCTATCTATCTATCTATCTATCTATCTATCTGTCTGTCTGTCTGTCTGTCTGTCTGTCTGTCTGTCTGTCTATCTTTTTTCTGTTGATCTATCTATCTATCTATCTATCTATCTATCTGTCTATCAATCATCTGTCTGTCTTTTTTTCTGTTGATCCATCTATCATCTGTCTGCCTGTCTTTATTTTCTTCTGTTGCTCCATCTATCTATCTATCTATCTATCTATCTATCTATCTATCTATCTATCTATATATATATATCTCACTTGTTCACACTCTCTCCGTTTAGAGGGAGCGTCGGTTAGAAGCCGAGCAGCAGCGTCTGGATGAAGAGGAGCGTCTGAAGAACCAGATGACGGCACGCAGGGCTCGGGCAGAGGCAGCGAGGAAGCACCAGGAGCGTCTGGCCCAGCTCGACCGAGAGCAGGAGGAGAGAGAGCAGGCTGAGCGGAATGAGACACGGAGGAAAAAGGAGCTTCTGGAGCAGATGGAGAGAGAAAAACTGGAACCGGTCAACGACTCCGAAATGGTGGACAAGATGTTTGGATTCCTGGGCAATGCCAACTCCCTTCCCAACCTGGAGGGTGAAGCACCAGAAGGGTTTGAGGTACGGAACTTTGTAACTATTGATCTCTGCAATGAATAACTCACCTTGCCTGGATTGCATGTTATCTTAGTTTGCTTTTGTTTGGATGCAACAGGATCTAGAGAATGTTCCGAGACAGTTTGAGGAAGTCATTAATGAGCCTCTTCCTCTTCCTGACGATGAAGAGGAAGACCTATCAGAGTATAAGTTTGCAAAGTTTGCTGCAACCTACTTCCAAGGAAATGCCACACACGTGTATACACGGCGGCCACTGAAACAACCTCTGCTGTTTCATGAGGATGAAGGAGATCAGCTAGTAAGGTTTTTTTTTTTTTTTTTTTTTTAAAGCTGCAGTCCGTACCTTTTTTGGGTTAAAAATGATCCAAAATACATTTTTGAGCAAGTACATAACCAGCCAGTGTTCAAAACTATCTGCTTGCCTTAGCTCGATTCTAAAAGGTAAGACTGTAATAATGTTTTTAATTCCAGTGGTACTGGTAGCCTGGGTTTCCCCATGCTGCCTTGCGCGCAACGCGATTTTATTCACGCTGCTAGGCAGCCTGGACACCATGGACCAGATTTTCCCCTCAAAAAGGGAACCAATCACAGAACGGGGAGGGAGCAGCAAGACGATGACAACGTCTATGCGACACACCGAAGCAGTTTGTTTATATCTATGGATGGCAACATGGCAGCAGACTCAAAGTTACCTTTCGATGCAGCCTTAGATAGTGTTCTAAGTAGTTTAGTCGCTGAACGCCATCATGTACACATAAATCTCTGACCCATCATCTTCTTCCTCGTCGAATTTCTGTCGCTCTACATACGTCATCTGGTATAATTGAAACGATTGGCTATGAGCTACGTACAGGCGCATTTGATAGACATTCGTAGCGCCCAATAAACGGCTCTGGGCATCCGTAAACCACGCCTCAAATACGAGAAAATGAACATGTGGTTCCCAGACCACGTCTCAATGAGACGAGGTCTGACGTTAGCCAGGCTAGGTACTGGTGGATTTCCACGGGAAATTCGAGCATGTCTTTGTGTCATTACGTCACATCTGTACACATAAAGAAGGTGTCTTTTCTAGTAGGCTATATTGCGTGTGAGGATGTTATGATTTATAGCCTTTTCTCACAGTTCTTGATATAATTAAACTTATCAATTTGATCACGGATCCAGAAATGTTCAAATGACAATCACCAGTGACAACTGGAGATTCACCCGTTGTGAAATGCAAAAGACTACGGACTTCGCAGTGGCTACAGAAAAAAAGAGACTGCAACCAGGCCCATGCGAAAACAAGGATAAATATCAGAAGGGCATTAAATGTAGTCACGCAATGCTGATGTTGTTAACATTAACAATTTGAGAACAAAGTATAATTTGCACAGTTTGAAGTGATATGATAAGTGATCGTTAGATTTAACCAGAGCGATTTACTGCAATGCTTTTTTTCTCTTAGTTGGTCAGAACAAAAGTGGATGTTACTAACTTTTTCAGATGACATTTTCCGGTGAAAATTCTTATGTTGGTCACACTTCCAAAAAGTAGAATCTGTGATTCCGAATGACAGCATCCACACCGGCTCGGTGACTGACAGCCGCACGTTCTCCTCAAAACATTGGATTAATCCGCGCTGTGCAGTGCCGAGGCACAACCCACGTAAAGTTGATAATTTCGCGAATAACTGCAACTGCAGATTTCAAACAGAGATGGCGACAAAGAGGAAAAACTACGGACTGCAGCTTTAAAGTTATTATTTATTATAATAATGTAGATTATTAGATGTCATTTGCTTACAGGTTTACTGTATAATATTTAAGCTGTGTAGCCCATATCATATTATGGTTCTTTTGTGTCTTTAGGCTGCTCTAGCTGTGTGGATCACTGTGTTGAGGTTTATGGGAGATCTCCCTGAACCCAAATACCATATCAGCATTAGTGACGGCACTGAGAAGATTCCAGTTATGACTAAAATCTATGAGACGTTGGGGAAGAGGACCTACAAAAGGGAGCTGCAGGCCCTGCAGGTGGATGAGGAGGTGAGACAAGTCAGGTGGTGGGTGCAGTGAAAATAAAAAATTTATAGATTACTTAATATTAATATTATCAATATTACTTATTTTTACATATACAAATATTATTTAATATTAAGTTGTATAAAAGTCCAGGTATTATGAACATGAATTAATAATGAACAAAATTTGATTTCTAAATTAACATTAACCTAGACTAGTACAAACTAAAAAAGCATTGTTCTTCGTTACTTAATGACATCCAAGACATATTAATGTAATGTAATGACATGCTAATGTTAACAAGATTAAACCTTGCAGTAAAGTGTTACCGATGTGATGTATGAAAGTTTTCTTCATTGTTCCCAGAGTTCCACTACTGACATCCAGAAGAGAAACAGTGTGCGGCATAAGCTGGTGTCCCTCACATTAAAGAAGAAAACAAAGATCACAGAGGAGGTCTATAGCAAAGAATCCATGACATTTCCTAATAGTTGAAGTAATTTATGTGCCTCTAGTAGTGGCACCAAACGCTAATGTATTATAAAAAATGTCTTCAAACACTCCCCCTGTCTGCCAGTCGAATAAATAGTCCTGACCCCGTATTTGCCTGGTTGGAATCAACCTAATAATGGTTTACTTAGAGTTGTTTCTGCATACATTATCATTTAAAACTCTAGGGGTCGGTAAGATTTTTTTATATATATTTGAAAGGTTTTTTTATGCTCTCCAAGGCTACATTTAAAAATAATACCACATATTGTAAAATATTATTACAATTTAAAATATACTTATATATTTTAAATAGGAATTTATTTCTGTGATGGTAAAGCTGAATTTTCAGCATCATTACTCCCGTCTTCAGTGTCACATGATCCTTCGAAAATCATTCTAATATGCTGATTTACTGCTCAAGAAAATTTCATATTATTAACAATGTTGGAAAAAGTTACAGGTTTAAACTGTGATTAAAAACAATTCTTTGAAAATCGGTTATGAAATAGAAATCTTTTGTAACATTAAAAATGTATTTACTGTTTTACTGAGTTACTGTTCATCCCTGCTGAATAAAAGTAAACGGTAGTGTATTAAAGTGTATTCCTGCCTCTGTTAGGTGACCAGACGGTTTACAGACAGTGATTACAGTCTACAGGGAAACAGCATGCTGGAAGACCGACCCACCTCCAATTTAGAGAAGCTCCACTTTATCATTGGCAATGGCATTTTACGCCCTGCTCTCAGGTCATTAGGTGGCAAATGCATTATTGTTGATGTGCTTGTGACTGTTGAACATACATTTTATCTGAATTGTATTGCATCTGGGTTTGTTTCCTCTCTCAGAGATGAGATCTACTGTCAGATCTGTAAACAACTGAGCCAGAACACATCCAAAAGCAGCCATGCACGCGGCTGGATCCTGCTGTCCCTCTGTGTGGGCTGCTTTGCTCCTTCAGAAAAATTTGTCAAAGTAAAAAAAAAAATATTTTGTTTTGCATTCGTCAGCAGGAAATAAGATCTTTTAATTATCCTAATGATCCTGATCCAAAAAAAATCATAACTCTTCATCCCATTTCATGTCTTTATCTGTATTTTCTTCAGTATCTGCGGACATTCATTACCAGTGGGCCGCCTGGTTATGCACCTTATTGTGAGGAGAGACTGAGAAGAACGTTTGTGAATAAAACAAGGACTCAGCCTCCTTCTTGGCTTGAGCTCCAGGTATTTTAGGACCCACAAAAGCCATTAGAGATCGCTTTGGGAAAATGAATCGAAAAAAAAAAATATGAGTAATTTGACTGGATTTCTTTCTCTTTCCTCCTCCAGGCCACTAAATCTAAGAAACCCATCATGTTACCGGTGACCTTTATGGACAGCACCACTAAGACCCTGCTGACTGACTCCGCCACCACAGCTGAAGAGCTCTGCAATGCTCTGTCTGACAAAATCGGCCTGAAGGATCGCTTTGGCTTCTCCTTATACATTGCTCTTTTTGATAAGGTACATTAATGCACACTCAGACTTTTCACAGCCATTACTCCAATCTTCAGTGTCACATGATCCTTCAGAAATCATTCTAATATACTGATATGGCTCTCAAGAAACATTTAGAAAATAGAAAGTTCAAAAGTTTACTGTCACTAATTTAAAGCATCCTTCCTGATTATGAAGGGTGCATTCAAAAACCAACAAAAAAACGTACTGACCCCAAACTTGTCCCCGAATGTCAAGTCAAGTCAAGTCAAGTATATTTGTATAGCGCTTTTCACAATACAGATTGTATCAAAGCAGCTTCACAGTATTAAATTAAAATAATACAACAAGGTTTGTTTCTAGTGGAATTTATTGATTGATAAAATCAAATTAAAGATCCCCAAAATATCCCCAACTGAGCAAGCCAAAGGCAACAGTGGCAAGGAACCGAAAAACTCCATCAAGTGACCTAATGGTGTCCTAAAACTCCATCAGGTGACCCAATGGAGAAAAAAAAACCTTGGGAGAACCCAGGCTCAGTCGGGGGCCAGTTCTCCTCTGGCATTTATGAACTAGAGGCCGGATTGTAGTTTGAACTGTAAGATTAAAAATATTATATGAATGCCTGACTGAAGAGATGCGACTTTAATCTAGTTTTAAACTGGGAGAGCGAGTCTGAGCAACGAACAGTGTCAGGAAGACTATTCCAGAGTTTTGGGGCCTCCTTTGGTGGTTCTGGATATCCTAGGTATGACCAAAAGCCTTGAATTAGTGATCTTAAAGAGCGCGATGGATTATAGGGCGATAGAAGATCCGTTAAATAGACTGGAGCTAAGCCGTTTAGGGCTTTATAAGTCAGTAGCAATACCTTATAATTAATACGGAACTTTATAGGTAACCAATGCAGTGATGATAAAATCGGTGTTATATGATCATATTTTCTTGATCTAGTAAGAACTCTAGCGGCGGCATTTTGGACTAACTGTAGCTTGTTTATTGAGGATGCAGGACAACCAGCTAATAAAGCAATACAGTAATCTAGTCTCGAGGTCATGAATGCATGAACTAACTTTTCTGCATCAGAAACTGATAGCATATTACGTAGCTTAGCAATGTTTCTAAGGTGGAAAAAGGCTGTTTTTGTAACATACGAAATATTATTTTCGAAAGACAGGTTGCAATCGAGTATAACACCCAGGTCTTTTACTGTAGAGGATAAAGTAACAGGACATCCTACGATGTTAAAGTTGTATTGTGAAAGGTTTTGTGGGCGGTTTTTTGAACCGATAAGTAATACCTCTGTCTTGTCTGGATTCAATAAAAGAAAATTACGCGTCATCCAATCTTTTATATCTTTAACACACTCTGTCAATTTGGATAAATTTGCGTTTTCATCTGGCCGTGATGAAATATATATTTGAGTGTCATCAGCATAACAATGGAAACTAATTCCATGTTTCCTTATAATATTTCCAAGTGGCATCATTTATACTGAGAATAACAGAGGGCCTAACACAGATCCCTGCGGCACTCCATAGTTTACTGGAGTTATGATCGATTTTTCTTGTGCCCTCATATTCTTATTTATTTGGTCATCCTCCTCAGGTTTCATCCCTGGGCAGTGGGAAGGATCATGTGATGGATGCCGTGTCACAGTGTGAGCAGTACGCTAAAGAGCAGGGTGCTCAGGAGCGCAACGCCCCCTGGAGGCTATTCTTCAGGAAGGAAATCTTCACGCCCTGGCACAACCCTGCAGAGGACAGCGTGGCCACTAACCTCATATACCAGCAAATCGTGCGCGGGGTCAAATTCGGAGAGTACCGCTGTGATAGGGTCAGAGCTGTTGTGTCCATATTTCAAATTGCCCAATGTAAGTTAAATTACTTGCATTAACTAAGCGTATGCATGTGCACTGTCTTCTTAGGAGGAGGACCTGGCTGAGCTAGCCTCTCAGCAGTACTATGTGGACTATGGGTCAGAGGTTCTACCAGACCGTCTTATGAGTCTTATTCCATCCTACATCCCGGACCGCGAAATTACTCCCTCTAAGACAGTGGAGAAATGGTCTCAAATGATCATAGCAACTCTCATAAAGGTATATAGTTTCAACACATACATTTTTTTGTTGGGTTAATTGTAATTGTTTTGTACATTATATTATATTATATTTAGTGCTGTCAATCGATTAAAAAATGAACAAATTAATTAACAAATTAACATTTTTCTGTAATTAATTTCAATTATTCACACTTGGCTAACACCTAAGTTTTTTTATATATTTTTATATTGTGATAATTTCATATTTAAACTCCAAAACTGTAGAAACAACATAAACACAGCCTATTTTTTAAATATTTGTTTAATGGCATCTGATGATAATGATTTCATAGTCAATATTAACCGTTAATTATATGCACTTATAGGCATTACAGTATAATTGAAAGCTATGAATTTTAACATTTATTAGACTTATACAGCAACTTTTAATTTAAGTGAACTTAAAACAATCTTCACATAATCCCATTAAAAATTTCTCATTTACCTGTGCCCTTCAATATATCAAGGCTAATTTTGATATTGGCCCAGTCTTGCCCTGTCAAAATGCACAAATAATTTTGTTTTTGTTGTTTTTGACTCATGTAACCTTGTAAAGAGTGCTTTGAGATTTTTAGGTAGGTCTAAGCGATGGGATATATACAGAAATTGAATAAAGTCATCAAACACTTTGCAGTCTTCACTGCATAAATTATAAATTAAATATAGATTAATCCTTATAAAAGCTACAAAAGTTATTCAGTCAGGAGCAGTGAGTGAGTGACTTTCTCTTTTTCTTTTGTTCTTTGATTATCCTTGATGATAGACAGCGGCAGGTTTGTTAGCCTGCTGTCACTTTAAGACCTGACCCGTATCACACGGATCTGACATGCATCCCATTTTTTCACAACTCATTACGTTCATTTAAAACTTAATTCAACTCATTTAAGACTGTGCTTGAGAGGATACTCGACAAAACGGGCAAAATTTTGTATGTTTTTGTCCTTTCATGCGCTGTCTGAAGTGGCTTTCTGTGTGCATAATTTGCATGTGTCACAGACAGGAGATTCACAGACTCGCGCACCAGTAAAACGCGCATTCTCTTTGCTTCTCTTTCCATTCTCTGAATGGTTTAAAAGCATTTGTTTGAATAAGAGCGTGAAACAGATGCTGCGTCAATTGCGTTAAATATTTTAACGTGTTAAAGTGGAAAAAAATTAACCGCATTCGTTAACTCATTAATTTTGACAGCAATAATTATATTATATTATGCAGTTTCTACTACTAGCATTTAATCAGTTATCTATTCATATTATAAGTATACAAATAAGTATAATCAAACATACTGTGGCATGATTGAAATAATGAATATAATTGAAAAAAAATAATAACAATAAATACTTTTGGTAGTTTTCATGGTTGTAATAGCATACTTAGAATTAGGAATAATATTTTTAAAATCAGCCAAAGAAAAACCGACTAATCTGGGTTTATAATCTGAATATTTGGTGGTTCTCCGATGTCTATGGTGGTTAAAGCGCTAGTGTTTCGTGCTTGACGTGGAAAAATGCTTATAATCTTCTTTTTTTTAAACACAAAATTAAAAAGCCTAACATTATATTGTCACCACTTCCTGAGAATGGTATCACAATTACATGATAGAAAAGTATAGATAACTAAACACATCTATTATTAACCTTTTCATTATAAGTAAACTTACAGAACTCCACTGTCACAGCACATATCTGCGCCTAAGTCTTCATTACTGTGTCAGGCTGTGTCTGACTCACCTCGCGGTGCGTTCTCAAGGTCGGCAGTCTCATTATCTTACAGCAGTACCTTCATTTCCACCCATCACTAATATATAAAATATAATCTCATTAACTCTCTGATCTGAAGTGTGTGCGTGGACGACCTATAGACTGCTGTCTGCCGTAATAGAGTGCAATCACAGGACCCTGAATATTTGAGACATTTCTTTCAGCCTCACTTAGTCACTGTCTTGTTATGGATTTGTAGGTTAGGTCAGCACTGTCGTCTGTGTGCTAGCTCGTAGCGGTTGATGGGACTGAGCAGGTTGAGATTTGATTGAGACAATTAATCACGTTTCTTCTCTCAAGGGTGAAGGCCGTTTTAATTACCCTTCTGCCTCTCATAGGCTAAAGTGATGGACATGAATGTTTAATAATGCTGGGGATCAATTTTATGGATCGTCCTAGCTGTGTAGTAATGCATGAGTTTGTTACATTTTCTGCTTATAAGCAGGTGACGAGAGCAAAGGTAATCGCCTCTGAGGTAATCGCCGATATTGTGTTGCGCTGAGAGCAAGATATTGACGATTGCATCTCCACAGGGAATCTACACGCAGAAGAAGTTTGATTCGCAGAGAGTGAAGGAAGAGGTGGTGGATTTCGCTCGATTTAAGTGGCCTTTGCTTTTTTCACGCTTCTATGAGGCCTTCAAATTTTCAGGTAAGGCTTACAGAGAATAGTTCACCCAAAATGAAAACTCAAGTCAGTGAGTTGAATAGATCTGTCAGAATTGCGAACAAATCATTCAGACCAGTTTTGTGAACCGAATCATTGGTTTGAATTAAAAGATCTGACTCAGTTTATTTAATGTACATCACTTATCAAAACTTTAAGGAGAACAAGGGCAGATATATTTATATATTTTTGTTAATTATTGTTATTTATAGTTTATATAGTTGTTTATATAGTTTGGTTTTGTATAATTTACTGGTTATCTATTAAAACTTATAATAGTTATCTATTAAAATAAGTATACAAATAAGTTTTTACAAACATGCTATTACATGATGGAAATAATATGGCATTTTAGGGTCTGTATTAAAAATAAAAATAACTTTTGGTAGTTTGCAAGGCTGTATATTTTGGATTGGGAATAATATTTTAACAATTAGGCAATCTGTATATTTAGTGGTTCTCCAATGTCTATGGTGGTAATGGTCCTGGTCCTTTGGGTTTGAGGTGGAAAAATTATAAGAATTAACAAAATTCAACAAAAATATTTTTTAGCCACAAATGGCACCATTTCCTGAGAATGGGTTCACAATTATTTGATAGGAAAGTTTGTATAACAATGCAAAAGTATTATTAACCTGTTCATTTCAAGTCCAGATGTTACAGTTTTTCTCGATTGTTTACACACATTTTCTGAAAGCATGCCTCATATTCTCAGAACTCTACACACAAATCCAAAAACACACACACAATGGGCAAAACCCCTCAATTCTCCTGCAAAATGAAACTTTACATTCAAAACAATGTTATTTCTTCTCAAAATGGTATTTTGTTTTCAAATGACACACACAAACCATCATATGAATAGACATTTATAAGAACCAGTTGAACACAGATGTGCTCAATGTAAAACACTATGATGAATGGAAAACACTTCTTCTCCATTCATCATAATGACTTAGGCCTTTTTTGGCTCAGTGTTACACTTACTACAGACAGTACATACATAAGTGTGTTGTAAAATATCTGTAAAATATTGTTTTTATACTCAGAACACACAAATACACGGTAACAAATATATTTTATTTTTCCCACAAAAACAATGTACATCCCAACCAACACAAAGTTGTACATACAGTGGTCTACATACAAAACAACAGCAGAATTTACTGTATACAGTTACAGTAATAAATAAAAAAATCCAGTGTTGGCCTTCATTGCTCCATTGAAGAGCTCACCCTGTTGCCCTTTTATGCTAAAGCTCTGATTGCTAATTGTAAAACTGTGTGACGGGTGTTTGCCCATGTGATGAGTCAGTGTGCATATTTGAATGGCAGTGTGTTCCTTGTGAAAACAAGAGATTTTCTGCATGAAAATTGTGCCAAAAGCAGAGAATTGTGTGTAGTGTTTTGAAAAAAGTGTGTTTTAGAACTGCAATTTGAGTGTAAAGCAGGAATTGTGCTTGTAGTTTAGCAGAATTGGTTCAGGGGGTTGGTGAATGAGTTACATGTTGTGGTCATTGTGTCTCAAGTACCAGAAAATGTGTGTAAACAATCGAGAAAAATTGTAAGATGAATTAAAGTTAAGTCTGTTCATCCGTTTTAAATATCAATGTCAATATAACAGACATTTTATATGAGCTCTAGTCTCCAGTCTCCATTCTTTGTAATTGCATGGAAAAAAGTGACTGGTATATTATTCCAAATTTCTTCATTTGTGTTCCATGGAAGAAATTCTTGTCGGGGGAATTATTCTATTACGTTATTCTTTAATAATAATCAGTTGGACATATTGATCTGATAAAGTGTGGTGAAGCTAAACCATTCTTTCTGTTTTTTTCACAGGGCCTAGTCTCCCAAAGAATGATGTTATAGTGGCAGTGAACTGGACTGGAGTCTACTTTGTAGATGAGCAGGAGCAGGTCCTTCTGGACCTTTCTTTCCCAGAGATCACTGCAGTCTCCAGCAGCAGGTGCAGTAGCTTATTGAACCAAACCCACTTCATTTGATTTAAGTGTTCTCTATATTGTAACTTTTTGGTCAAACTTGTGGATGCAGAGGTGGAAAGCTTCAAGGACAGAGCTTTACTCTGGCTACCATTAAAGGAGATGAGTACACCTTCACATCCAACAATGCCGAAGACATCCGTGACCTGGTTGTCACCTTTTTAGAGGGCCTGCGTTCCAGGTCAAAGTTTGTGGTGGCCCTGATGGACAGCCATTACCCTGGTGAGCACACATTGACCATATAGGCAGCAGTTGGGTTTATAACCATTGCATTTGATAAGACGGTCCTGCAAAAAAACATCTTGTTTCTGTTTGTTTTCCCAGCTGGGCAAGACTCTTCGTTCCTGAGATTCTCAAAGGGAGATCTGATTTTTCTGGATGAGCAGAATGGAGAGCAGGTCATGACTTCAGGTTGGGCTCATGGGGTCAATGACAGAACCAAGAAGAGAGGAGACTTCCCTGCAGACAGCGTCTATGTGCTGCCCACTATCTCCAGGCCACAATATGATATTGTGGTCAGTGTTTTTTAATTCAATACATAATTTGGACATTCTCAGATTTTTTTTTTTTAACATATTTATCTAAACACCACTCCCAGTAGCATGGGTGGCATCACTAACAGTCTGCCATTGCTCAGATATTTTTAATTTCTTTTTACACCTAAGCAAAGAATGAAAAAGACCTTCGCCATAAGTATATTGGGTACATATTACTACCTTAAGGTGCTAACATGGTCCTTTTTGGAGTAGATAAGGTACAAAGTTGTCCCTTTAAGTTCGTTTTTTTCTGACGGTGTATTATAATTACCTTGGAAAACCAATAAGCCACATATTTAAACTAAAGAAGGACTTGCGATATTGAATAGCCACTGGACCATCTCATTTCTGTTTCTTACAGACATTGATTACCATGTCACCAGACCAGCGTAAGGACTCCATAAAGTTGTCTGATCAGAAACTGTTGGAAAGTGGAGAGAAGGTTCAGCCGCACACTCTAGAGGAATTCTCCTATGATCACTTCAGGTGCTTGAACGCTCTTCAGAACCTTTCCACCCTTTGTTGTGTCCAAATGGAAAAGTACTGTTTTTGAAGTTGGGAAAAGGAAGTATAGTGCAAACAAAAAGGTTTATTAATTAAACTCACAGCATGCCTTAAATGCTCAATATCTTTTAAATATTAGCTGTATCGACTCACCACACCTATGATTGTATTTCATCATTTTGCATTTTTTGTTTAATTCTGGATTTATTAACTTTCTGGGTCCTTTCCATTCTCTAGACCCCCTTCAAAGAGCACACTGAGTCGTGTGATCATCAATAAAGGCAGAGGGAAGGATAAAATGTGGTGTTGCACCAGAGAACCGCTCAAACAGCCTTTGCTGAAAAAAGTCCTCAACCATGAAGAGCTGTCCCAGGATGCCTGCCAGGCTTTCATTTATATCCTTTACAGTTAATAGTATTACCTTTATAACATTTTGAATGTCTAACTGCAGTTCCCATATTTAGACCCTTGACTCTGTCGTACCTATCATGAAGTACATGGGCGACTACCCCTCGAAGAGAAGCCGTTCGGTCAATGAGCTCACTGATCAGATCTTTGAGGGCGCTTTGAAGGCTGAACCTCTGAAGGACGAGATCTTCTGTCAAATCATCAAGCAACTGACCGAGAATCACGTTAAGTAGGTTTTTTCCAGCTAAATGGATCTCATTCACGCAATTGGGTTTAATTGCTTATGTGCACAGAAAAAGCCAAATTAGGATAATACACAGCTGAAACTCTCCATAAAAGGGATTTAGCATATTATTATTATTATTGTAACTATTATTATTATACACTTCCCGGCCGGGAATCATTATTGCAGTGATTATTATGTTTCTAGCATGTTATATGTTTGACAACAGTTCTTATAACCCTAATCGACGGAGTGTGTAGCTTTTCATTTCTTAAACAACCATGTAGGAAGACACATCATGGCCATATTCCAGGATGACAAAGCCAAGATTCATCAGCCTCATATTGTGAAAGAATGGCTGGGAGGGAGCATGAAGAATCATTTTCACACTTGAATTGGCAGCTCCTTAACCAGCTCCAGACCTTTAATTCATTGAAAGTCTTTGGGATGTGCTGGAGGAGACTTTACAGAGTGCTTGACTCTTGCATCGTCAATCTTGACCAAAAATTGATGCACCTCTTGATGGAAATAACATTACAACATTTATTTCCACCTAGATATATGTAATATTATATATATATATATATATATATATATATATATATATAATAGATACTTTTATTATTATTATTATTATTAATAAAACATAACATTTAAATATATATACAACAGCTAGTATTATTGTTATTATAAATATACACATTTTAGAATTATTTTTTTTATATATATATATATATATATATATATATATATATATACAATTTACAATTATTTACATATATACATAATTTTTATTATATATAATTTATATATTTTTTATATATTATAAAAAATATTATTATTAATATTATTAAAATTATACCTTGTTGATATTATTTTTTATAAAATATATGATTTGAGTTTAAAGGGTAACTAAACCCCTGGTCAGAGCCTGAATCCACTCACTGGCAATATTTGAAAAATGCTGGAAAAGTGGGCAGACCCCAGCGGAGATAGAGGGGACGAACCGAGGGCGGGGGGGGGGGGGGGGCGTGCACCTGAAACCTGCAGTGACGGATTAATTAACTCACAAACTTTAACTCACAAACTTCTGAGGTAATTTTCTCCAGGATTATTATTACTATTACGTTATTATTATTCCACACAGGATCGCAAGACGACGTAAAGTACATGCATCTGATGAGTTTTATCGAGTTGATGTCAATAGCGCGCGCTCTCTGTTGGCATATTCATATTTTGCCGCTATGTGAATTCTAACAATACTACACTAACAGAATTAACTAACGCTAATTAACTACCTAAGCTACACAAAATCTAAATAACTATATAAATGCTATGCTAAAATACTATATCCTGATCGTTTTCAATACTCGCAATTCCAACTCCTGACTCGCTACAGTGGTTTTGACGAAACAAGATGGTTTTTATACTGCCAAGGGCGTGGTGAGCTCGTACCAAGGGCGTGGTGAGCTGGAACCTGCTTATGTCGCGCAGTACCGCAAACATCCAATAGGAAAATTCAACTGCAGTAGCCACCGTTCAACCTGAAGAGGGCAGCACTCAGACGGTTTTACACCATATATTGTAGAATTAAAACACTTTATACCCAAATGTCAAAAAAGTTACTCGAATCAATGAACAGCACTAATAAAGCCCAATTCTTACAGATCATTAACTAAAAAAAGTTTAGTTTCCCTTTAACACATCCCATGTTTCTAAGGTGACTTTTGCATATGTGTGATTTTATTTAAAATATTATCTTAAATATACTTGCAAACGTACTGATAAATTGACTCTCCATGAAAATATTTGCTCACAGGTAACACACAGTTAGTGAATGAGACCCATTACTGTGAAAACAGTTAATGTGGCTGATAAATCTGTAACAGTCTGTCCCCTAGTGGTTAGCCTGTAAATGACCAGAGCTGCTTTATGTTGTCAGCATTAATTGTTCTGTGTGTTCAGATACAGTGAGGAGAAGGGCTGGGAGCTGCTCTGGCTCTGCACTGGGCTTTTCCCTCCCAGTAACATGCTGCTTCCTCATGTCCAAAAGTTCCTGCAGTCCAAGAAACATCATCCAGTCGCGCCAGACTGCATGCAGAGACTGCAGAAAGCCTTGCGGTAACTAACAGCACGTACAAACACGCATCTCGAATGTTGCATAGATTCCCTTCCAACATTTTTCTCTTCATGGACAGAAATGGATCCAGAAAGTATCCTCCTCACCTTGTAGAAGTGGAGGCCATTCAGCACAAAACTACCCAGATCTTTCACAAAGTGTACTTTCCTGATGACACTGATGAGGTGAGTTTTTGTGTGACTGTTACCTGTACCGTACGTTGTTTCCAATCTCCTGTGGTGGTAATATTCTCTTTTCTCTCTCATGCCCGGCTGTTTATTTATGCATGAGGAAACGGAGAGAACGCCCCGTTGTGCTCTGACCTCATTTGAATCCTCCATGCTCAGAGTTACGTGGTGCTGCTGGAGAAAACGGCATAAGATAGTTGAAGTGTGAATAGACTCAGAGACTCGCATCTTTTTTGGATTAAATGTAGTTGAAATATTATGGCCTGCACTGTTTTATATAAAAAATATAAATAGACATGGAATGTAATTCACAATGCAATATAACAAACACCAAATACACAGTTTAGCTACGTATATATGAATCAACGAGGATGGATGGCTGGATGTGCAATAGAAGCATTTACACAAGTGGTCTCAGGCTTTTGGCCCTCAAAATGAATTTCCCCCATAACCCATTGACTGAAACAGTGTCTTTTATTTTCTACTATACTCTTTCCAAAGGTCTTTGAGGTTGAATCAAGCACAAAAGCCAAAGATTTCTGTCTGAACATCTCTGGCAGAATGATGCTCCAATCCTCTGAGGGCTTCAGCTTGTTTGTCAAAATTTCTGACAAGGTGAGGTTACAAAGGTGTCGAATGTCTGTTCAGATGAAATGAAGATGTTCTGTGGGAGGTTATGACACACTAAAGAACTCTTTTTTTTTAGTTTTACTAAATTTTTGAACTGATTTTTACGTCACAGCTTTTTCCTCTCAAAACACATGCCCTATTTAATAGCAGTTATTCATCAGTACGAGTGTATTATTAATGTAGGATGTCTTATCAGTTCTGGCTTAAAACGTTTCAGGTGATCAGTGTGCCAGAAGGAGATTTCTTCTTCGACTTTGTTCGACATCTGACAGACTGGATTAAAAAAGCCAGAGCTGTGAAAGATGGTGATTATGTTCATAAAAATGATCAGTATTTTGAGTGTAAAAACCATGAGAGGTGTTAATGCTTCTGTTCGTTCTGTAGGCACAGTGCCTTCATTGACCTATCAAGTGTTTTACATGAAGAAACTGTGGACCAACACCATTCCAGGCAAAGATCCCATGGCCGACTCCATTTTCCATTACTTCCAGGTCGAAATCTCTCTCTCTGTACTCAATCTGTGCATACAGGCTCACTTTCAAACACGTATCACACTCTTTCTTCTTCATAAACTCTTCTTCAGGAGCTCCCAAAGTACCTGCGTGGCTACCACAAGTGCTGTCTTGAAGAGGCTTTCCAGCTGGCTGCGCTGATTTACAGGGTGAGGTTTGAGGAGGACAAATCACAGTTCCTCAACTTCACCAAGATGCTGAAGGAGCTCGTTCCTCAGGACCTGATCCGTCAGCTCTCACCCGACGACTGGAAACGGGTAAGTGAGCAACAGTAGTCCTACTTCAAACGTTCATTTATGACAAGTCAATGCTGTGAACGTGCATGTCTTTGTTTCTTCTGCAGCCTGTCGTCACATACTTCAATACCCATGCAGGGAAATCTCGAGAGGAAGCAAAACTGATGTTTCTAGAAATCATTTATAAGTGGCCAACTTTTGGATCTGCCTTTTTTGAAGTCAAGGCAAGTTTGTCACAATATGATGCAATGTTGATTTACCTAAACGTCGGGCAAACAAAATGACATTTTCCTCAATTATAGTATTTGATTTGTTATTTTTTGTCAAATAAACTACATCTGCCTTGATGATGTTTGATATTCGTCCACAGCAATCATCAGATACAAATTTCCCAGAAGTCCTTTTGATAGCGATCAACAAACTTGGTGTTACTCTCATTGACCCGAAAAATAAGGTAGGTTTACACACTGCCCAGAATAATGTAAGGTAAATAAGCGGTATCTATAATATATTGTCATTTTAGCCTAAAGTGCAAACTTTACTACACACACTACTGTTCAAGTCTACTGTATTTTATTTGAGTATTTTGCTCATTTAAATATTGATGTTAAAGGGATAGTTCACTTTGAAATTTAATTTTGGTATGTTTTAGCTTACCTCAAGGGCATCCAAGATGTAGGTGTCTTTTTTTCCGCAGTAGTTTCAATTTTGATATTTTTAGGTCAAACCGTTCTTGTCTGTCAGTCATTTAATGCAGGTCTATGGTCACGGTCTCAAAGAGCATGCACAGAGTCCAAATTAAAACAATTCCCCATCGTCCAAATTAAACAATTCCCAATCGTAAGTACACATTGATGGCCTAAGACACGAAACGAGCGGTTTGTGTGAGAAAACGAACAGTATTTATATCATTTTTAGCTCTTATACACAGCCACGTCCAAGTGATCTGAGGGCGCTCGCGCATCCTGGTGTGTGACGTGTACGCAGACTGGTGCATAGATATATACACTAGATGTCGCCTTAAAGACATTCGTTCCAATGAACTGCTGTAGACAAGGCGACATCTAGTGTATATATCTATGCACCAGTCTGCGTACACGTACACACCACGATGCGCGAGCGCGTTTAGATCACTTGGACGTGGCTGTGTATAAGAGCTAAAAACGATATAAATACTGTTCGTTTTCTCACACAAACCTCTCGTTTCGTGTCTTAGGCCATCAATGTGTACTTACGATGGGGAATTGTTTAATTTGGACGATGGGGAATTGTTTTAATTTGGACTCTGTGCATGCTCTTTGAGACAGTGACCATAGACCTGCATTAAATGACTGACAGACAAGAACGGTTTGACTTAAAAATATCAAAATTTGAAACTACTGCGGAAAAAAAGACACCTACATCTTGGATGCCTTTGAGGTAAGCTAAAACATACCAAAATTTAATTTCAAAGTGAACTATCCCTTTAAACTTACGTTGCTGTGACATATAGCCAACTGACATTTTTTCCTCATTTGCGTCAGCAACAAAACTTTTATTATATACATTTGTAAAAACCCTTTGGATATTGTTTGAATGGCATTTACTCATTTGTCTGCAGGACATTTTGGGCACACATCCCTTCACCAAAATCTCTAACTGGAGTAGTGGACATACCTATTTCCACATTACCATTGGTAACCTGGTTAGAGGCAGCAAACTGCTGTGTGAGACATCACTGGTGAGTCAGTCATCCCTTACTTCAGTGCTTCCCAACCCAGTTCCTGGAGACACACCAACAGTACACATTTCAAACTCTTCCTGTCAAACACAACTGATTCAACTCATCTGATGATCAATCCTTTTCAGTCCTTGGAATATCTATTAATACGCTGATAAGAGAGACATCCAAAATGTGCACTGTTGGTGTGCCTCCAGGAACAGGGTTAGGAAACTCTGCATTACACTGTGGTGGTACCATGATACAGTGAAGGTATCAGATGGTAATACCATGGTACTTTTGTGACACAAATGCTCCAGCTATGCTCCATTATATTAGATTTATAATCATACTTTGCTGTGTGGTTAAATAATACAGTATTTTATCGTCCAAATATCCTCACTATTCACAGGGATACAAGATGGATGACCTTCTCACCTCTTACATCAGTCAGATGTTGACTACCATGACCAAGCAGCGCACTTCACGTGGAAACCAGTAACACGAAAGGCTTGGAATAGGGCGTTTACAGACTTCTCACTATTTCTTAGATCCATAATTTTGATACATGAGAATAAACTGAATCTGATTTTAGTGTTGTTACTTTTTCATACTGGAGCCTTAATTGTAAATTGTGAGTTTAATTTATTTTATAGCATTTCTCTGTATTTTAATGTCAATGAAGGACATGTTTCATTGACAGTCAACAAACTTGTTGCCTTTCAGTTGTAGGCTTTTACTCTGACACCAAATTAAAAGTCAGTTAAGTCAGATCAAGTTCCTGATTTCAGTTATTCAATTTGTGGATGATTTGCACGTCTCATTTTGCCAATTGAATGCATTTTAAAGATTTAGAAATGTTGCAGTATTTGGGTTTGCTTCTTAGCTTAAGACTTCAACACGTGGTTCTCATCCTAGTCATTTTAAAGCACTTTTATTGGTACATAAATGTCATTTAACTAAATCAATGACAGCAATATTTAATTCAGTCTAAAAAATCCTCTCGTTACTTTTTCTGAATACTATTTCTCTTCCTTTGTAAATCTTTGACCAGGTATTGCAGAGATATGTATTAAAATGTATTTTATAAATTAAATGATCAGTATATATACATGGCCATAATTATTATCATTTCTGCACAATATATTAAGGATAAATGGTTGAATCTTTAAACATAGTTTTATTTATTTATTCTTTTTTATTAATTGGTAACACTTTACAATAAGTTTTCATGAACTAAGAATGAACAATACTTTTACAGCATTTATTATTCTTAGTTCATGTTGATCTACATTTAATTAATGTTGATGTCATTTACTAATACATTATTAAAATCAAATGTATGTGTTAACATTAGTAAATGAACTGTGAACTGAACTAACAATAAACGAGTGTATTTTTATTAACTAACATTAGCAAAGATGAATGAATACTGTAACTAATGCACTGCTCATTGTTAGTTCATGTTAGTTAATATATTAGCTAATGTTAACAAACAAGACCATATTGTAAAGCGTTACCCATTAATTTGTAGTTTGTAATTGGTCATTCTAATTTTATAATGTTGGAAGCTGCTGTTTATAAATAAAACAACATATATGAGATGGCTTGGCTATTTTAATGAGGTTCATGTCATTTGTTATTCTCATTGATCAATGATTTATGATCATCAGTCATTTGACAATTAGATCCCTTGAATGCAACATGTGAAACCCTATATTTGGTTTTAAAGTAGGTCTGTTCACTAAACACTAAAGAATAATGTTTTACTAAATAATAATAAATGTATTATTTATATACTGGTGTTATAGTATTATTAATATTTTGACTCAGCTTTTATTTTTATATTTTCCATTTTGATTTTAGTTTTAGTCATTTTTATGCACATTTGTCATTGTTATTACTATTGTTTGGTTTTATTTAGCTTGAATTTATTTTTATTTCATTTTTAGTGCTTCAGGCTAAATATATTTTATTGCAGTTTAAATTTTTGAAAACATTTTTTATTTTTTTCAGCTTTATTTCATTTAGCAAAAACTATATAAATAGTTTTTTTAGCTAACAATAGCAACACTATAGTTGAGTAAACTGTGGTTTGTGTAAGATTTTGTAGATTCTTGCAAAACTCAATGTACAACAATATACTCTTGCCAGACTTTAATCAGACTTCAAATAATAAAAAATAACAAGATTGTAACAGTTTTCACATTTGAGTAAAAAGTATGTGATTTAATGAGAAAAAAATCAAAGAGCAAATATCAGTTTAAAAACTGAAAAACTAGATTACGGGCATCATGATTTCAGACAGACACGGATCATATTGCAATAACCAAAGAATCTTTACACTGAATTATATTTTGTGGCTTAATGTTGAACAAATAAGAACAAGACAAAAAGGACAAAACATTAGCACAACAATTATTTATGACTTCAGATTCTTACACAATTAGGGTCCTCTCTGGGAGTGATGTTTCATCCAAAACCATGAAATTGATTTTAAATACCACTTAAGATGAAACATAAAACAAATGGATCCGCTAATATTTAAGTGAAGGAAATTCACTTAATTTTCATCGACATAAATACAAACACAAATATTTTCATTCATGCTCGAAATGGAAACCTTTAAGGAAAGCCTGAGGCTTGTGAAATGCAATAACTCAAATGACAATCTAAAGTCAGAGGTGTAAGATCAGTCACTAGCATTTGTTAACTGTATGTATCCCATCATATCAGCTCACATGTCTGTCATAAGATATTTTGTGACAATTAGAATTTATAAAATTGTAAGGGTGATTTCAATGAACCACTTAAACTGTGGTTTAAACTGGCTTAACTGAACATCAGTTAGTTGTTTGTTAATATAAGGGGTTAAATATGAACCAACAGTTTTAATCGGGCTCTTCAAAGAGATGGTACCTGCTTCTCAGAGCTGCTCATGTCGGATAAAGACCACACATCATTCACCTCTGTTCATGGGAACATGAAACATGATCAGCTTCAGATTATTCTTCATTTATTTGCCTTAAGAAGTGGTTTACAAAATTAAATGTCTCTTACCTGTCCTGAACTGTCTGTAGGACCCATGGTCAAGTAATGAACTGCTGTCCACACTGCGAGCCAACCCACGCTCCCTCCACCTGGAATACATCATGATTGACAGCCTACAGATTGCCTTTTGTATGGAGTAGTACAGATTGATTTTGGATTGAAGCTACATGTTCAGAGTCAAAGTGAGATGATGTAAATTCTGTGCTCACACTCACCAGTGAAACACAAAAACAATCACAACGAGAAGAAGGGAAGTGATGTCAGTGAGAGTCCACATAAGCATGTACTCATCTGGTGTCTGAGAGAGAGAGGAAAACCACAGGAAAAAACTCCTGAATGAGAAGATGAACAAATCCCTGACAACTGTAGATGTGTGTCATTTACCATGAGAAAGAGCGGTCTTTGCAGGTTCTTGAGGATGTGAACAGCATTCGTGGCGACGGAATGAGCCCCTGCACACCAGGCTAGAGAATACAGCCACGGCTCGCTGATCACGTACAGGTTGGTGCTGATGTTGGCAGCAGCGTATTTTCTGTTATTGATAAAAGGTCACACAACAATGCATGACATTTATGTGTGACATATTTTATATGGAGTATATTTGGGGTCTCGTATGCTCACCAAGTAACAGTAAAAACAGTAATATTGTGAAATATTTTTTCACTTTTCTATTTTAATATATTTTAAAATGTCATTTATTCCTGTGATGGTAAAGCTAAATTTTTGCCAATTACTCAAGTTTTCAGGTTCACTTGATCCTTGAGAAATCATTCTAATGTGCTGATTTGGTGCTCAGGAAATATTTATTTGATTCTTTGATGATTAAAACGTTCAAAATATATATTTTTTTAAATAGAAATCTTTTGTCTCATTATAAATCTCTTTACTGTCACTTGATCAAATATAGATAGATAGATAGATAGAATGAAGTGTGGAATAGATTTTATATCTATAGTGTGCATCTTTTTAAGCTATCTCTTGAACCTGATTTCTTTCTCTGACATGGAGCTGTAATGGATGTTGAGTCTGGCTATGTGTCTGAGCTGAAGTTCCTCCACTGGTGCTTGTTCGCCTGTTGTCTGTTGTAAATCAGGGTCGATTTCTTGTACAAACTCCCTGAACTCTGGAGGCAGCCACAGTACCTAGGTAAAAATGCAAGAAACATATATAATCTAGAATCTATATATAAAAAAAAGTTCATAAGAACCACAATCTACACAAAAGTCACCTTTTAAACTTGCAACACTCCAATTTTAAACTCCCAAAATGCAACAATGTAATGGCATACCTGACTGGAGTGAATGGATGACTCGTTCTGGATGACGTCCAGGGTGCGGGATATCCAGGCATCTCTATATGGGTGACCCCTGGGCGGCCGGTACAGATCAAAGATCACTAGTTTCCCATATTGAGCGGCCAAATCCAGAAAGGCCCTCAGTGTGCACACAGACTGATTCTGAGCCTGCAAGCGCTCATCTGCGCTCAGAGATGAGGCTGTTCCAAAGGGGTCTTGCTGAGTGGGAAACAACAATACTCTATGATTAATGTTTAAAGGTGGTTTTAAGCAAAAAAATATAATCTAGATAACAACTCATTCTTTTTTTAAGAGTAAAAAAGCTTCCCGCAGCCTAACAGAGAAGAACCAGGACCCAGCGTTGAGACTCTGCAGCTCTTTCCACGTAAACATGGCAGGTGAGGTGTGTGTCCAGTTAGGAAACACGTCTTTTACATTAGTTGTCCTGCGTAGGTTCTTATCGTGCATGAGGAAAGGAACTCCATCATAACTGCAGCAAGAGACAAAACAATGTTATTGAGGACTTTTTTCCATTTTAAATAACACAGACTTTCTATGGAGCTGACCTGATAGTGACATCGGTCTCCAGACCATCAGCTCCAGCTGCCAATGCCTTCTCAAAAGACATGTAGGTGTTTTCAGGGGCAAGCTGAGAAAAGATACCACAGAGGCATTGCTTTTTTCTTCAGTCTGACCATGGTACACTGCATGTCTGCTACATCCTGTACTACTACAGTCTTGATATAATAATTGTTTTGGAAATACTGAACTAATAAATCAAATCATCACATATCACATTAAACTTGGAAAGAAGTATTTTAACCTAAAAACTTTAATATTCAAATGTTAGTGCTTGAACCTGAAAAGACTAAGAAGAAGAATGAAGTGTACCATTGGTGCTCCCCTGTGTCCAATTAAAGCAGGAGCTGATCCCAGACTGCTCCTCTGTTTAATGCAGGGCGAGTGCATGCCCAGAGGAACCAAGTAAAGAGACACTAGAACAGTTATATACAGCACCGTCATGGCCATCCGTCTCACTTAAACAGACAAGGGCACATGTGAATTCACAGTAATAATATGCACTTTCTCTGACATAAGCTGCATCAGAGTGGTCTTTCCTTTTTACAAGATATTTTGAAAATATATAATGCATGATCAGGGCTGTACAGTTACATATATAAAAAATTGGTCTGTGCAATGAATAAATTTACCACAGTAGCACGTGCGATACAGGTTGGCATGTGTGTGAGACAGATACGCTTTATTGTGTGAAGTGAGCATTTGTTGTGTGCTTGTTTGTGTGTTAGATTAATCTAGGGCTGCACAATTAAAGGGATAGTTCACCCAAAAATGAAAATTGTCATCATTTACACACCCTCATGTTGTTCCAAACCTGAATGAGTTCCTTTTTTCTATTGAACACAAAAGAAGAATATTGGTAATCAAACAGTTGGCGAAAGCCATTGACTTCCATAGTAGGAAAAAAATACTATGCAAGTCAATGGAGCTCCTCAACTGTTTGGTTACCAATATTCTTTGAAATATCTTCTTTTGTGTTCAATAGAAAAAAGGAACTCATATAGGTTTGGAACAACATGAGGGTGAGTAAGTAATGACAACATTTACATTTTTGAGTGAGCTATCCCTTTAACCCGAAATTCACTGAGATCAGAGAGGATCGATTGGTTTGCAGTAAATGCTGCTCAAGCGCTGTGAATTTGAGTCACTTATAATGTGCATTTGACAAGCAACAGATTTATTTATTTTTTCATGATAAATTAATACTTATAATAAAACTTTAGACCTTTCTAATGATTTATAGGAAAATGAAGCAGTATTTTCAAGTGCTCAATCAAGGATGTTGTTTGGAGACTGATTAGTGATTGGGTTTTATAAACAAAATTGAGCAAGACACCTCTTAAGCAAGAGGTGTTACGTTTCTGCAGTCTGCCATTTTTGGCAAATAAAAAAAAAAGTGTGTGTGAAAAGGTTTGGATTTTGTGTGCCCTCTATGGAACATTAATGTTTTTTGTCAGTCACGTGCCTGTTTAAGAGATGAACTGCACTACTTGTGATTGTTTTCAGAGATGGTCACAGACCTTTTTATACTTGTGTTATATTGTGTGGCCCTGTGCATAATATATTTAAACTTATTCTTACCTCTCATATTGAGCCGGAAGACATGAAAGCCTACCGGCCAAGATAATAAAGTCATTAAAACCACACCACCTATGTGTAGATATGGGGCAGTTACCTGGCAAATGGGAATTGGGAACTTTAATTAAAAATGTCACAGTGAATTTACTCCAATATCAATATTATATAGTAGTAGATAATAAACCTGCCTGAAAAGATAAAAGCACAGTCTTCCACTCCTTGCTCCATAAATCTGTGAGAACAGATGAGGCCACAATGGAGAGAATCAAAGTCACTGAGATCCCAATCTATCAGAAGAGATTTCATTTCATCAGTCACAAGTGTGAACCATAAAGTCTCTTTATGTATTACTTTCAGTAGTTACATAGTTGAGATGAAGTTACCTTGTGACACCAATGTAAATATAACCTCTGGCCTTCTGAGAGAAGACAAACTGCCAACAGCTGTGAATATTAACATATTTCTTACCAG
This sequence comes from Rutilus rutilus, assembly GCF_951802725.1. Lineage (NCBI taxonomy): Eukaryota > Metazoa > Chordata > Actinopteri > Cypriniformes > Leuciscidae > Rutilus > Rutilus rutilus. The sequence continues at coordinate 20,047,308 of NC_140231.1, read as the reverse complement.
CAAATTATCAAATGGACCTTTTAGAAACTTGTTATGGTGACTTAAAGCTTAAAAAGCAAACCACATTGACAATAATACGAAATTTTTCAATTTTATAGAAAAAAATCTATAGGCTAATAGTGATTTCATAACTGTGTGGTTTTGTATAGAAATTAGGTAAAAACTGTAGTAATGAGAGTGAATATTCTTAAAGCACATACCAGCACAACAGCAACATAAGTGAACAGAAAAACAGCAAGAATCAACAACACAATAGACCATGGAAACCAGAAGCTCAGATTTCCAAAATTAAACCTGGAGACAAAGCGAGAGAAATATTACTTTAGTGTAGCCTATCTCTCAGTTAAATTACCCAAGTTGAGAGGTCTTTAATAAATTACACGTTCAGCTCAAATTATTTATTTTCTGTCTAATTAACTATTAAATGACTGTTCCACGTTATAAACAACTTTGTTTAAACAAAATGAACAGTAATGTGCAACCAAAAGAAGTCAATGAATCATTTAAAATATATCTTTAATGTGACACAAACCAGTCAAAGTCATTGTAGTCATTCCGTGCTTCACTCCAAAAGTACAGGAACACCAGACAGAGACAAAAGGTCAGAACGATCAGAGCAAAACTGCAACACTCCCGCTGCAAAACAGTTTTTAAGCCATTACATAACACATAAATCTAGCTAACTATCATTGCATTTTAAACCTGACCTAAATATTAATATAATAATCACAAAAGGACACAAAACTTAAAAGTAGACAATTTTGGTGAGAAAAAAGGCCAGTGTATATTGAGCTTACTCTTTCTGTAAAGGTTCTTATTTTCTTTGATCAGGTGAACTTGTACAAGTAACGTTAACAGCTTCATTTGTAATGATCTGAGCATGTGCATTGTGAGTTAGAATGAGAGCACCTTAGAGCAGCAGCAGTGTCCAGGCTGAGCATGTGTGCGCTGGGAACGTCTCCACTGGCAGCCGTAGAGTCCAGCTAGACAGGAGACAAAGAGCTGGTGCTCATAACGCTGAAGCAACCTCTGGCGTGCCACTTTCAGCTTTCCCAACTTCAGTTGGGTTACCTCGGCCGGTGCAGTGCCCATAAGCAAGACAAATGAGGGTTCTGTCGATGTATAAACATATGATTATTTTCAGCCCTAAATAATTTCTCAAAATGTAAAAGAAGTTGAGATGATGTAATGAATAACCAATGTGCTATGCAACTGTGTAATATTGTCTTTTGCTTCTATTTTATGCCAGTGTAGTTTCCAGTTGCACAATTGTAAAAACTTAATTAATTAGACAATATGCAAGGCTGATTATACAACATGGTCCCCTCATCCTGTACAAAAACCTAATGATGGAATTTCTCCAAATGTAACAGGGTAATTACTCACAAAAAATACTTCATCATTCTTCAGCCTAATAAGTAGCCCCGCCCAAACGTATGCATTCGTTGAATTTGGATGAGAGTTGCCTCCGTTTTTTCAATTTTCATTGACATTTGTGGGGTAAAAAAAAAAAAGTATCCATAAAGGTAATTGTGAATTCATAAAGACCATTCTACATCCCACATCTATTCATAAACTTTGAGTCCACGGAGATAAAAAAACAGACATTAGCCAACAAACTTGTTTACACTTTACAGAATCGCTGTCATCTTCACAGTATGGTTTTCGTATCGAATTTTTGTTATTATGAGAATAGGTAACGTTAAACAGCCCAATGTCTCACCGAATGTCAGAACCCGGTCGCCGTCATATCAGAGCCAAAAAAACTACGCCGGGATCTCTGTCCGTGTCCGCTTTACTCCAGTGAAAGGAAATACCGCCCGTAGCTTCTTGACTGGCCGTCGAAGAGTGTGGCGCTGCTTGGATAATGAGAGCGTGAAAAATACCCAGTTCTAGAATCCCTGCGTTTGTGTTTCAGAACGGTACTATTGTGCGTCAGTGTCTGTTAAATGTTACTGTGAATTTGCATAACAAGAGGGGCGCTTTGCACTTGTGAGGCGTAGCCTACTTTTTTGTGTGGTTGTTTAGTCTTGGCGAACTGAAATTATAGGCTATATTTTAAAATGTTCTATAAACTGATAAGTATATATAAATTGAGCGAAAGTGTTAATAAATATGTTGGCCTTTGTAAATAGGGTGCAGCATAAGTATTTAATTAAAAGCAAGCAATTTCACGAAGCCTTAAACAAACTGAATAACAAACAGTAATTATACGCATCTTAAAAGACACAATGCTACCTAGGCTACTTGAAGAAAATAAGCTGAAGGGGGTTGGGACGGAGTCTGAGTTCAGTTTAGTTCACTGTCGTTGGCAAGAACTCTTGTTCATCCTGTAGGCAGTTATCCAAGGTAGGCTACTATCTCTTCACAATCAAGAAGTTTTTCACAATCAAGTGGTGCCACTGCGTGTGCAGAGACAAATTACTCTTGGCAAAATCAAGGCCACCCTCTGGACACCTCTGTGAATTTAATTGGTGGAGATTAACCTAAAATTTAGGTTTATGGATAGGGTTATAACCATAGGTTATAATAACTTTGGTAGGGTTAGGGTGTGGCTGGACCTTCAAGCTCCACCCATTATACCTAGAGAAGGGTAGCTCAGTCTCCACCCATTGGCTCTATAATGAGCAGTCCCTAAAAGCACATGTATACGTTTCCTGTCAGACGTTAAATAGAGATTTAGAAAACGTCTTTAAGATGTTTATGATTTAGAATGTTAAACTGACATCTTAAAGACGTCTCTCAGATGTTTGTACACAGCAAATGCTTTCTAGATGAAGCGCTCTATAACAGACATCTTGCAGATGTGCTATCTGACACTTCTTGCTCAAGTTTTTCTTACAATATTATTTCAGTTGAGCATCTGATTGTATTTATGCTTTTTTGAACTCACATTAAAGTGCTTTACTACCTATAAAATTGCAAGGTGGTCCAGGGCTAGTTGTCACACTTTTTATTCCAGTGAATAGCTTACTTCTATTTTTGTCTAGGTAGTTTTATTTGTAAAAAACTATTTCTGTATAGCAAAAAAAAAATAATAATAATAATAATAATTCACCATTATTGCCCCGGAAAAAGATTCACTTGAACAAACTCATTGAACAAAGTTCATTGAATGCACAATAGTGGGACACCCCAACCTCCCCATAGTTATTAGCAATTTTATGTTTTTGAGTGTAACAAGGTTTAAAGGATCAGGGAAGGAGGCGGGAACCGGCAAACGATCAACGTAACTTTAATAACAAAATAATCAAACAGAAAAACGAAAGTAAAACAGCAGCCCCTCACGGACGACTGTCGCATATAAACATAATAAAACACAACATAAATGTCCCAGCCAGGCCTGGTTCTCTGTCGTCTTGCACTGTTGTCACTCCTCCTTTTATCCTTCCGGAGCTCCTCCGTGAGATTCGAGACCGGTGTGGCAGGTGACGTTCATCTTGGCCCGCCCTGCTTGCAACATTGAGCTTGAACACTAGAGTGCTGCAGTGATTACATTTTTGTAGGTTAATCCGGAAGTTAGCATTCTTGTTCCCTCAACATACACCTAATAGGATTTTTCCCATAAGCTTTGAGACTAAAATGGTGCTAAAATGCTAATTTGTTTCCAGGTTTTGGCCAACAAAAATACGACATCTAATATAATAGGAAAATCATATCTATAATATGATATATGTTGTACATAATAACAACTGGGGTATACATTACAAACTTTGAGTTCAGCATAAATTATAACAGAGTAGGCTAGCCTACTCTTTTCAATATAGCCTAAGAGTTGTAGTCCTACACACTCCATGTTACATGTCAGCTTGATCACTAATAATATGTCATGAAACATTTTGAATCTACAAATAATTATAATATTAGAAAAAATAAACATCTAGAACAGGGTTTAATGGCTGTTACTTTTGCTTTATGCAAATGAAACTTTCCATGCAAAATTAACAATTGTGTAGTGTCATCAACTATGGAAACGCCAGTGATACAGTGTAAAACAATCCTCATGGGTTCGTCTATTTTAAATATTTTATGAAATGGATAGGACGATGTATTAAAATCTGGTTTTGAATGTATTAGTATCGCTGGGCGCCAGTGAACTGAGTGAAGAATGGGCACACTAGCACAAAACCCGTCTATTCAAAGCCACGCCCACAGAGTCAGCGCTACGTGCTTTAAAGATGGCGGCATGTGTGAGTGTGGGATCTGATGTTTTTATTAGCCTCAACTTTGTGATTTGAAGTTCTGTATTTAGGTAGACGGTAAACTTCAGGTTTCTGTAGATCGCTTAGACTCGCGCTCTCCGTCGTAGGGCAGACAGACGGGGATGTGATTGGTCACTGCGCTTGGAGAGTTAGAGTTGGTGGACAGTTTGACACGCTAAAACTGACAGCTGTAATCAGCTAGCTGTTCACGTACACCTAGAAAGGGCATCGTTCACGAAACCTTCAGCAAATGTGACCTTCTGTGCGTCCAACACTGCGTAGCCAGTAGCCGACAACCAGCTAACGTTAGTCAGATCACGTTCGTAGGTTTAGAAAGATTAGGTGCTTAGTGCTTTGCCATTGTTATCAGGTGACCTGCGAGTCTCTGAATGCTGCTGGTTACATTAACTTGCAAACCTTACAACCCCATAGATAAATCAGTTGTGTGTGTGTTTAGTGAAGTTTGTGTTGATTTTATTTATTTAGCCAAGAACCTCCAGCATTTTCAAGCTCATAAAGCCCCTTTAATGACTTGCTCTGGAAAAGTAGTTTTGACTGGTGGTCTGTCTATTTGAACAGGACAGGATTCAAGCCCTGAATGACAGCAAGAGCTGCAAAATTCTACATTAAATCGTTTTTTTTCACCTGACCATTTCTCCAATATTATTTTGCGGTAGTAGAATGCTATCCCGAGCTTTGAGGAAAACTCTTTATGGAAATCCTATAGTGGCGGGTTTCACTGGGAGCTACTGTAGTCGTCTGTGTTTTCATCAGACCACCGCGTGTAAAGTTGCTTCGCAAGCTGAATGTGGCTTCAAACCTGCGAAGGTGGCGGTTGTGACTAAGACCACACGATATGAATTCGAGCAGCAGAGCTATCGATATGCGGGACTGTCGGAGGAGGATCTAAAACAGCTGGTAAGCAGACGCTTGTGAAGAGGTGAATACACCTGTTTATCTGTGTATTGATCAAATAACGTTACACCGGTTTATCTTGTTACAGAACGTTTAAGGCGGGTGCTGTATTAAAACGGACATAAAAGTATCTTCAAGTAATGATAACTACATACTGTTGGCTTCAGTAACGTGCGGTGAAATCTTGTCATGGGTAGGCTGTGACCTATCAATGTGGCATATATGTTTATATATTCATTCGGTTAATGTAGCAACCCAAGTTCATATCAGGCATCATCACGCTGCCTGCATACAGCAAAGTCAGTCATATGTGAGGCTAATGCACAAACAAATCTAATAATCAAATTAATGGACACATCTATCTTATGACTTATACAACAAACAAATGTTTTGTGCGGGAACCCTAACGTTAAGAGAGGGAGGCGGCGCGGTGTCAGCGAACTGACAAGCAGCCTAGTCACTATTGTAGTTTGTATTAATGCCATGGTTCAACAAATAATGTAAAGGTTAAATAATAATTCACTTAGACTTTATAAGAAGCAATTGCGACTTTATTTCACACAATTCTGACTTTATATCTTGCAATTCTGACTTTATAACATGCAATTGCGACTTTATTTCACGCAATTCTGACTTTATATCTCGCAATTCTGACTTTATAACACGCAATTGCGACTTTATTTCACGCAATTCTGAGAAATAATGACAAGATTGCGAGATGTAAACTCGCAATTGTGAGATAAAAAGTCGCAATTATCTTTTAAAATGTTTTATTCTGTAGCGGAAACAAGCTTCCATACCTCCTGGCCTCTTCCTCCCATCCATCCTCCCTGACGCGTTAGTAGGGCCGGCCCAGCTATCGGTAGGCGCCGGCGGTGCCGCGGTAGCCTACTCCTGAGAAAACGTTTTGGAAAAGACGGGCTATGGACCCAACCAACTCTATAGGAGGGGAGGGGAGAACTCCCTCACATGGTACAACCCATGCAGAGGCTGCGCGCTGCGGTGTCAGAATGCGGAACGTCCGAACGTGTGTAGCCTAATGTAACTAACGTGACAAATGTGAAAAAAGAAAATTTAAAAGTGAAGCGGCCCACCGGGAATTCTCCCGATTACCCACCCCGGGCCTGTTGACAGCCAACGCTAGGCGCTGCTAGATCGGGAAGCGCGGATTGAGTGAGAGCGAGTGGATCACGTGACATGAAGCAAGCTCGGTCTCTGCCTCAATGTTGATAATTCAAGACAGCATGAGAACTGACTGCGCATGCGCAAACCTACATAAACTACGTTCTATGGACCAAAGAGGCACTGCTAACCTCTGCCTCAATGGCCATTGCCTTGCATTTCCTGCATGAAACAATGGTTTTAGGAGCAAACAATGGCAAATTGAGTATATTATATGTGTATTCCTGAAATTTTTTGTTACAAAAATTAATATTTGGAATAAAATAAATGCAATTAATAATGTGGTGAATTAATAAAGTTCTTGGAATTAATAAATGTAATGTCAACATTTCCTTTGGTGAGGCACTGCCTACCCTGCCTACCCTGACCGCACGTCCCTGGTTGGCTTTATTTATACATTTGGGGAGGCAAAATTCTAAATCATGTCCCAGTTACACTTAATGTTGTCACATTTTCCTGGTTAAAAAAAAAAACCAAATGCAAATCTTTTTTTGTATTTTTTACATTAAAAATTTAATTAATGTTCTAGTTATTAAAACCAAGTAAAAAATCTCCAGAAGTGTTTTTAAGCATTTTTTACATTTATTTCAAAATAACAATTTACAAGGCAGTAACAATTTAAACAATATATTTTATTTGTGAACTGATGTTCAGCTGTTCTTTTTAATAGTCAACTTATTTTTGGATCATCAGTCATGTTCAGTAAACTCTGGTCACAGACAAGATGTAGGCCTACCTTTAATTTCACCAAGCTGATCGCTCGCTAAAACTCCCAGAGTCATTAAGTTTTCTGGCCATTTCAAGTTTGATTTTGATGTGACATAAAGCGGTGATGTCTGACTGAGTTGTTTACTGACTTTTTAATTAGTCTTCCCATCAACGCCATCATTTTGTTCATTCAGACTGATTCGTGAACGCGCACGAAAACAAGAGGCGGGATTTATCGCACAAACCAATCATATCCAATCATAGCTCAATGGAGGCATTGCCTCTCGCATGACTTTCCCTCATTCATTGTCAATTACCCCCCACTAAACCCACCGCACGCTTAAGGTGGGTCTGTTAAAACTCAATGGGCTCAGGGGAGGCAAGAGAGACACGAACTCCAGCTGTAACTTTACCTGCTAGTGTCACTGTTGGACAGTGTTACTTTAGAAAAACGAGTGATTTATACCCTATTTAATGTCACACTTTGTAATATTTGCAATATGACTTCCAGTTCATTAGCCGCTATAGGGAAATAACGAGAAGAATTACAAAGTGCCGGTAATGGTAAAACTGTTTGCGGTACAAAACAGCGTGTTTATAATTAAGCCACTACATTAGGTAAGAAATACCAGTCTGCAATATCAAGCAGCATTAACTTTTACATAATCTTAAAACACATTTTAAGATGTTAAGGATTAAAGTTTCCTTTAAAACACATGAACAATTCTCGCCATTCAAAATCTATCAGTTGGTGATGATGTCATTTGTAAATTTCCTTACTGAACTGTAATATAACTGAACTGAATATAAGACTAAATATATATTCATACATACAAACATTAAAGTATTTTTAGAGCGTAGCGAGATCGACTCGATTACGTCATTGGCAGTGGACGGAGCTAAAGCGCTTATTTGGCCTGTGTTTTTTTCGTCTCTCTGATTGGTGTAATTTTCGGTATCATGGGTAATGTAGTTTTTCACTTGGAATACGAACACGAACGCTGCTGACGTATTTCCGGTAGAATCTCAGTCAGCGTCTTTACTTCCGCATAGCGCGTTCTGTGTACTAGCGGCAAAACTTTCATAAGATTAATTTTCTCAGAAACGGAGAAAAAACGCTTTTAGAAACCGATTCGCTAGTCGGATTTCGCATGATATGAGAGAATACTCACCCTCAAAGTTGTCGATGTAGCTCGAAATATATAATTTAAAGCCCTTCTCTTTCTTCCTCTTAGGTGTGACAGCTAACTGCCTCACAATATTGTTAACATCATTCACGTGAACCGCTGGAAGTTTTTGTAAACAGCGAGGGTAATTTACCATTATCTCCACCGAATGCAAAAACGGCTTCCGACGCAGCACCGGATGTAACTGGGCGGGCTGAGACAAAACGCGGAAGCGATCGTACATAGAGCCTATTCCACTGTTAAACATGATTATTTTACACTAAATAACATCAATTAACAACCGTGGGCTCAGAGTAGGTCTGTTTTTAAAGGTATAATGGGCAAAATGAACGGAGTGCTTCATTTTCACCTGGAATTCTGCTGTTGAATATGATTATTTAAAAAATAAGTTGAAAAAATGCGGGCTGATGGCTTTAACAAAATCATAGATTAACAACTTGGCTATGTAGTTCATAGTAGGTTTATGTTGAAAGGTTTAAAGTTAACGTTCAAAATAAATTCCCAGATGGAGAAAATGAATGTGATTTGTATTTCCGGAACCTGACTGTTGCACTCTGTTCTTTTGGTGTGATTTACTTGTTACTTTTTTATTAACATGGGTAATGACATTTTTATCAGCAGGAATACCACTGTTAAACATGATCATGTTAAAATGAGAATTTTTTTTTTTTTTTTTTTTACTTCTGGAACCACCCTCACTTTCTCCTCCCCTCCCTTTATCTATATGTTTACTGAAGACATTCATATTTAGCTATTAGATATAAATATTAATATCTTCATTAAAATATTTATATATGTAGGGGTTAACTTTCATTTTACCTAAAACTTTTTACTTTTACTTTGCCTTCTGTTTTCTGACAGTGTTTAATTATACTGCTCAACAAAAGAAGTCTGTTAATAGTTTACCACCCTTTCCTGTTGGTACTATTGTTAGCTCAATTCAGTAGCAAGCAAAATGGGCTTAGAGTATTTAACAGTCCACCAACAATGCCTGCAGCAAAATTGTATTAAGAAGTCCAGAGTCCAACTAACTCCACACAATGTTAAAAGACTGTTTATTTTGACTAGTGATGATATTTTCAAGAAGCAATACATTGTTTATGATATTTAATCTGTCGTCATCTTGTCATCACAGCTTGCCCTAAAAGGATCCAGTTACAGTGGGCTTCTGGAGAGACACAATATACACACCTTTAATGTTGGACAGATTGTGGACAGTCTACAGTAAGATGACACTCAAAAATGGAAATTCTGACAGTATTTGAAATAATTTTCAAACAATTTTCAAACAAGACTTTCCTTTCATCTTTGTAGGAAACAGGGGATTGAGGTGCGCATTGTAAAAAGAGGAGAATATGACGAGGACACAGTACGATGGGCCGATGCCATTATCTCTGCTGGAGGTAAAGCTCAGGTGTTTGGTTTTTATACTTGATTGTTTAATTGTGCACCAGTTGACATTTGAGAGATGGTTTCACAGGACTTTATGCAAGTGTGTATATATAGGGCCTAAAATTAACCCTCGCCAAATGCAAGCAAAAATCTGTGTTGGCATATATATATGAAGCGTGTCAATCGTCATTTGGCCGGTAACATTCTTAAAAATTCTAACAATGCAAAATTGTGAGAATGTGGAGAACATGTGAGAAGCTCTCTTTCACATCTGTTTGCACTTGAAAAGACATATTCAAACAAAATGATGTCAAAATCCCCATCTTGGGAAGTATCCATGTAAACTTAAGAGTCTTTAGTGAATAAACAGTATACTGATTCTTAAACTCTTAAAGTTTTAGCAGCCTAATATTTCTAATATAAGAACAATCATTCATCTTGGCTGAATAACTTCTGTAACTTTAATAAGGATTAATCTGTTTTATGGCTGGTAAAAAAAAAAAATTATGGCCGGTAAAGTCACCGGCCATTGGCAGGTTTGGCAAAAAGTAAATTTTAGGCCCTGCATTTACATATTATTTGCGTGTGTGTGTAAAATTCTAACAGACATTATTTCATAGGTGATGGAACCATGCTACTTGTTGCCAGTAAAGTGTATGATAAGAACAAACCTGTCTTGGGGGTCAATACAGACCCAGAAAGGTAATAAAAACTAGCCTATAGTGAGTTTAAGTTTATGGTAACACTTTACTTAAAGCCCTTATCCATAATGCATTATAAAGGTGTTCATAATGTTATAATGCATTATATATTTTCATAAATAATTGTTACCAAGTTAAAATGTATCATAATATTTGCAGATTCTGAAATTGGTTGTGTTTCAATGCATTATACTTTCTACAGGTCTGTTAAATGAATAGATAAGTATTATAATGTATCAGAACTGTGGTTACAATTATTCATGAGACCATACAATGCATTATAAGGTGCATTACATGGCATAATTAATGCATTAAAATTCTTTTATAATGCATTATACTTAAAGGCTATAAGTTAAGTCTTACCAAGTTTATTTGTTTCATAATGTACATGTGTTTTTGTATATGAAGGTCAGAGGGCCACCTGTGTTTACCTGTGCACTATACACAAGCCTTTTCTGAGGCCTTACAGAAACTCAGGAAGGGTGAGTTCAGGTAGGTTCTTCTTATTTACTCTTGCTTCGGCAGTAATCCAATTTGCTACATAATCCAATTTGCAATCAGTTGTTTTCTTCTATGCTTCTTGCTAAAGCACTCTGCAAAAGACTGTTTTATTTATATAGCACATTTCAATTCACAATTCAGAGTACTTTACATTTAAAAAAGGAATACAAAATAATGATAAAATCATAACACATGTTTAAGAAGTCAAATAAAAAATTTGATTCTAATAAAAATTTATTAAAAAAAATATTAAAAACAAAGGAGAAGAAAAGAGAAAAGATTAAATTATTAATATGGTAACACTTTATTTTAAAGTGACATAGTTACATTGTACTTACTCAAATAAGTACTGAGTTATATTAATTAACTACATGTACTTACAATAGAGTTATGGTTAGGATTAGGGTAATTATGCATAATTTAATGTTATTACTATAGTAAGTACATGTAGTAACACCTTAAAATAAAGTGTTACCGACAGTTTAAGTGCTATTTAGCAAGATTGAACCTGACCACTTCAGAGCTGCTAAGATCTACCCATTTTTGGAGTCACCTGTTTCATTCTAATCATCATTGTGCCTGCTTTATGCCGTCAATATTTTCCCCTTTTATCTTCACCAGGTGGCAGTGGCGTCAGCGTATCCGTATGTACTTGGAGGGCACCGGGATCAACCCGACTCCAGTGGACCTGCACGAGCTGCAGCTGAGCCTGGAACAGCACAGCAAAGCACACCGGATCACCACTGAGACTGAGTCCCGTACTACACATTACTATCTCAACCAAACACTCTCCTCTGCTGCTCTACTGCATCTCACAAATACTGGCAAAAATGTTCAGCTCATATTTCAGAGCAAAATTAAGGAGAAAGGATGATTTGTCTTACTTTATTACAGTAATGTGAATGAGGTTTTTTTATTTTCTTGCAATAAAATAATGAGATTTTTGGTGCTTAATTATTGCAGAAAGTATTATGATATATATAACATGCACACACACATATATATACAGTATATATGTATGTGTATATTTAATCTTTTCATTTGTAATTTTTATTTTATTTTCAACAATACTCAAGCACATTTTCCCCAGAACGTCTCATTATTGTATTGTAAAAAAAACCTTCTCATTACTGTAGTACAGTAATGAAAATCAGCACAGCATATGTTTATAATATAGATGTTTTAAAATAAGTCTTTTCTGCTCTTAAGGCTGCATTTATTTAATCCAAAATACAGCAACAGTAATATTGTGAAATATTTTTTCAATTTCAATTTTCAGTTTTCTACTTGAATATATTGATGGCAAAGCAGAATTTTTAGCATCATTACTCCAGTCTTCAGTGTCACATGATCGTGCAGAAATCATTCTAATATGATGATTTGATGCTCATTTCTTATTATTATCAATGTTGAAAACAGCTGTGTACAAAAACATTTTCCCTCATAATTCTTTGATAAATAGAAGAACAGCATTTATATGAAATGGAAAGCTTTTGTAACATTATACTTTTTTTTAAATAATTTTTGATCATTTTGATGCATCCTTGCTGAAGTAAAGTATTAAAGTATTTTAAAGTATTCATTTCTTTAAAAAATAAAAAATAAAGAATTCTGGCCCCAAACTTCTGAACGGTAGTGTATAATGTTACAAAAGCTTCTTTTTTTTTCTTTTTTTTTATCATATGATGCTGAAAATTTAGCTTTGCCAACACATGAATAAATGCATTTTAAAATATATTCAAATAGAAAACAGTTGTTTTAAAATGAAAAAAATATTTCACAATAATTCTGTTTTTGCTGTATTTTGGATCAAATAAATGCAGCCTTGGAGAGCAGAAGACACTTCATAAAAATCATACGGATCTAAAACTTTTGAATGGTAGTGTGTGTATAATGTTGTTTTTAAAAAAAATTCTTTGTGAGGTTCATCCAAACAGGGTTATTATATTTATATTATATTGAATTTATAGTACATTGATTTTATTGTCAGTTTCATTTTCATTTGATTAGTTTTAGTTTAGTTTCTGAGTTATTTTTAGTATTTTAAGGCTGATAATGTTAATGCACCTACTGGTATCATTTGAAAATATGTATCTGTTAAATTCCCCAATACATTCATGTCTACTGGCATTTCATGTTTCATGCAGTCCTACCATTCTGCTGTGAAAATCAGACTAATTCCATCATTACTAACTCCTAACTATTGTTAGAGGAGACAACAACGATATCATACTTTTGCGACAGGTACGACACACGACAGTTCTAAAAGGCCTCACCTACTCCCTGTCCGAGGGCTCAATGAGATCTTCATCGGGGAGTCTCTGTCCTCCAGGTATATATCCCTGCCCTCCTGTCTGTGATGTTGTGGAACCAGTCGCCAACCATGTCCTAAGGACACTGCACCTCATCAACCACGTTTCCTCCTTCACTTCATGCATCCCCCCATCTCCCCTTACTTGTGGATTTCTGTTTGCCACAGGGTGAAGTATAAATCCTTCAAACCCCATCTTACCCTCTCGCTTCATAGGGCTTCGTACTATGAAATCTCCATTGATGACGGGCCGTGGGAGAAACAGAAGAGCTCAGGGCTCAGCATTTGCACTGGAACTGGATCTAAAGCCTGGTGAGTCAAAGCATTGCTTGACTGAAGTGATCTGATATGATCTTATATTGTTGTTACCAAATCATTTTTCTTCCTTCATCCAGGTCCTACAATATTAATAAGCTTGTGGAGCAGGCCGTGGAGGATGTCCTTAGAATAGGTTAGAAACACAAAAAGTTACAAAAATAAACGTATGCTATGACAGCACAGTTTACAATCGACAGTCAGTACAAACATGATTTAGATGTTTTCTGTATCTTAGGAAAATCAAAAACGGGTTTGGATGTTCCTCTAAATCGGGAGTTCATCGCGAGTGGTGAGTTCACAATAGAATATACAATATAACACTACAATAAAGTTCCCTTTGTTAACTATATTAGTTAACATGATCTAACAATGAAAAATACTTGTAAAACATTTATTAATCTTAGTTGATGTTAATTTCAGTATTTACTAATGTTATTAAAATCAAATGTTGTGTCTGGTAATATTATTTAATGTCCCTGAACTAACATGGACTAACAATAAACAGTTGAATTCTTATTAACTGACGTTAACAAAGATTAATAAATACTGTTACAAATGTATTGATCATTGTTAGTTATGTTTGTAATGCATTAACTAATGGAACCTTATTGTAAAGTGTTACCGAATTATTTTATTTTTTTTAATTGTATTCGTAAATAAGTGTAATTTGTATTTTAAAATGACTTTTTATAGTTTTAATTCTGTTAAATTATTTAACTTATAAAATGAATATTCTGCCATTTAAATAATTTTCTCTCTTTGTGTTCAGTGACTGAAACATACAATGAGTCTCTAATCTTCGGCCCAGAGGAGGACAAACTTTTCTTCAGTATAAGGGAGCCTATAGTCAACAGAGTATTTTCCAATAGCCGACAAAGAGGTTTTGCCAAAAAGTACGTTTTCATTTCTATCCTCTCACTACTTTAGTTAAATGTTGCAAAATATCTGCATTATTATATTAACTCTTTCCCCGCCGTTGATGGAAATTTCTGTCATTTGTGAGAAAACGCTTCCCTGCCATTGATGGAATGTTCCAGTGTTCCATATTGTCACTGTTATACGCTAGGGGGCGCTATTACACACCTTTTGAAAGAGCACTGAATCTCCTGATCAAAACACATTCGAATTTTTTTGTTGTTGTTGTTGTTGTTTAAAAGCAGAGAGTCTGTTTTTGATGTATTGCATGTTTAGATATTCATACAACAAAATATTCTAGGGCCATACAATTTGAGAAAATTGTCAAAAACATTGGTGGGGAAAGAGTTAATATTAAATTTGGTTAAGGTTAACTTCTACATATATATAAAAAAAAAAAAAAACTTTTATGTTTGTTCATAATACATTAATTAACAATAGTATATTCGTAAAATTTATAGATTGTAGGTTGTTAAATTGTTTATTGTTAGTTCATAATACCTAATCCATTAACTGTTAACAAATCAAACCTTATTTTAAAGTGAATAATTCTTCATACCCCTGGTTTCACAGACAAGGCTTTAGCCTAGTCCCTGACTAAATTGCATGTTTGAGCTGTTTTAACTGAAAGCAGCTCACTGACATTTCTTACAATATGTCAGTGCCACTGTTTTGACTTGATGCACACCAGTAATAAGACACGTTTATAAAAGCTACTTAAATGTCCTAAGGCATAATCCTGGCTTAATCTAAACCCTGTCTGTGAAACCAGGCCCATATATATTTGACTAAAAGGCTGTTAAATATTCTGTGATAACGTTAACGCTAACGTGCTTGTTTCTATAGGGTTTGTGTCCGCTCAAGGTGCTGGGATGCCTGCATGGTGGTGGATGGTGGGACGTCCTTTGAGTTTAATGATGGTGCCATTGCTACCATCAGCTTAAATGAGGACGACCTGTTGCGAACTGTCATTCTTGATTAAATCATTTGATACATCAAACTGTTGCTCCATGAACTTCTATATTAAGGACTGAATGATTGTCTTTAGACTTTGAGATGGACATTGTGTTATTTAAGCACTGAGTTTTAAGGGATGAGGTTTGCAGATGAAATGTACATATTTCACACTTCTGTAGTGTATGCTTCTTTAAATGACACTTTGGTTGCAGCCCTTAGAAATGAACATTCAAATTGTCCCTAGAAACATCAGCATTAGATTGTCAAGTGTCACATCACTATTGCTTTATTTAAACAATGGCCCAGAAATGCCCATGTTACTGAAATGTGATTGGAACTTTTTGTTGACAAGATTATTTATAATACATATTGAACACTGTTGTGCCAAACATGCACAAAAGTATTATGTAGAAGTCTGAAATGGCAACACATGAGAAAAAAAAGAAACTTGATATTTCATTGTTTTTGAGGTATGCGGAGTCCAACTCCTCTCCATCAGGTGTACAAAAAGCTCATTCAAAACATGTCAGAATTTTGTAAAACTACATTCAGTTTTTAAAAATGTCTGCATTTATGTATTTTAATGCATCATTTACACTTGGAAAGTATCATTTTGTGTGACTTGTGAAACAGATCAACTCACATGAGGATGACTTTAAATAAAAAGCAAAACATTTATTTACAATTCAGATTATGTAAACAATTCATAAAATTACATTTACATGTCAAAGTTGTACAAAATTCAAGTTTTCCAATATTAAAACTGGTCAGAAAAATGGAAGATTCACAATATTTTCTCTGCTGCTAAAGCACCTGGTGTAATGCTTTTGTATGGTAAAATAATTCAGAAACGGTATAAAACAACCATAAAATCATTCTCTTATTACTAAACTAGACCTTTGATAATTCTATAGTAAAACTGGAAATGTACTTGATCTTGTCAGGAAAGCAGATCTTGCATTTTACAAATAGAACCTACTATATATTCTAGATTTCACCTGAAGCAACAAATCTAGTAAAACTCACCATTTTCAAAACTTACCAGCTATTGGTACCAAACTGTTAAAATATACCACTAACAAAATAAGAGTGGTTGTGGTATAAGATATGATCTTTGCTGCAACATAACACCACTCAATTCAAGATTGTCAGGACCTATAACACAATTGTCATCTTCACAAAATTTAAACTGTTACAATATAAAACAAGAGGACTTACTAGTGATGTTTAAGACATTTTTAAAACCACAATTATTAGGTGACAATAAGAGAAATACTGATCTATTTGGTTTACCCTGTAATCATCCTGGATTAAAAACATTAATGTTTGTAGATGAGTCGGCAGTGCATTCCCCAAAGCGTGCGATCTTTTCTTGATGACGAGGTGGGACGTGCCACAGTGGAGAAAGGCTGTGTGTTGATCTGTATGTGCGGTAGACCTTTACAAAGAATGGGCAGGTAGCTGTCCTGTATGAGCCCGAAGACCTCCAGGGTCTGCAAATTTAGAAACTTTTCAAAGTCTCTGTAGAGGGGAACAAAAAAGAGAAAGAAAATTGATTGCTTGTATGTAGACTATATACAGACATAAAAGCACTCGGAAGAGAAACCATGTTGTCTTTTCTTTCTGAACTCAATATCTTACATGAGAGAAGCTGGGTGGATCTGATAACAACGGCTTAGTCCCAGATGTTTCAGGGAGGAAAGTTGCTGCAGGACTAGGAAACTGTCTGTCGTCACAAGCACGCTATCACTGTAATGATAAAACATGACCATATGTTAACCTTCTGCTGTGTGCTATTATGCATCTGATCCACAATCATCTTCCCAAATCACAAACTCACCTCAAATCTAGGTTTGTGAGGTCTGGACATCTTTTTACTATAGCTTTGACATCTGAAACACAAAAATGTATAAATTATCTTTGAAAAAAAAAAAAAAAAAAAAATTCACAAAGCCAAATTCCATGCTTTCCTCACCTTCCATGATGAGGTTTTGTCTATAACCACTGATGTTCAGCTGAGTGACGCTGGAGGGAATGTTGTTAGCAATGGCCTGAACATGAAGATTGTTGAAGTCACACCACGACACGTTCATTTCTTCAATTCTGGATTGAGAAAAAGATGTTGTGGGCTTTACAATGGGTCAAAAACTACCTTTACTGATAATGAATACATCAACATATAAAATTAAATAAATAATAAATAAAAAAAGTCAACATAAGACAGAAAATTCTGCTCCTCAGGCTAAATACCACTACTACTAATAACAATAATAATAATAAAATACTTTGTCCTTGAATTTACAATGATCAAAAGTGAAAGTAAAGACATTTATATTATTTATTCAAAGAATTTCAAATAAATGCTGCTCTTTTGACCTTTATTCAACAAAGATTCCTGAAATAAAGTTAAAGTATAATGGTTTCTTCAAAATATTAAGCAGCACAACAGATTTCTGAAGGACCATGTGACACTGAAGACTGGAGTAATGATGCTGAAAATTCAGCTTTTCCAACAAAGTACATTTTAAAATACAATAAAAAAAGAAAATATATATTTTAAACTGTGATAATATTTTAACTGTGCTTTTGATTAAATAAGCTTTGGTGAGAACAAGAGATTTCTTTCAAAAACATTCTGAAAACCTCACCAACCCCAAACAAAGCTGTATATCAGTTAATCTTACCGAGTGCAAGATTTCAGCATCTCAGCCAGAGATTCAGGAGAGAAGCCAGAACAGCCACACAAATTCAGCCGGACAAGCTCAGTATTTTGAGTAAGAGAACTGCAAGAAAGCAAAATAAAAAAGGTTTAAGGAATCCTAAATGCAACAAAACTCCCATTAAATGTGTCAATTCTACAAAATACACTACAAAGAGAAATAAATATGATCGCTTGGCAGACATCCGTAGTTTCCCCACTGGTATTTACAACTTTGTGGTGGCTTTATTTTCGTTCAACTCGTAAATACGATCCTTCCGACACGACTTGAACGCACCAAAAATCTACGGATAAGATGTCGTGCAAAATGGCTTTTAGACTATCACTTACTGAATAATACTATCAGAGAGCACCAATCCTTCGAGACTGAGATTCTGTAGATGTCTGCAGCGAAACAGGATGTCTTCTAGAACAGACGTCTCCACTGTGCAGTTTGATAAATCCAGATGTTGGATGCGAAGTTTCCTGTAATTCAAACAGCACTGAAAATGACCAATGCAAGACAGCAATAACAGCAGGAATTACGCAACATATCTTAACTGTGGCACTATGAAAACACACATTACTCACTCTGTACTTTTAAAAGTGGGTTGACCGATGCAGGTGTGTGGACAGCGCAGCCTCAATGCCCCAGCTGAGAGCACCTGCCCAAGCTCCGCATCTAACTGAGCTTTTCCCACCAGGTCCACACCGTGCCACAGAGACTCATCAAACCTGCAAACGCAGAGTTCCGACTATTAGTATTTATATCACGGGCGATCAGTGGTCTTCCAAACTTCCAACACTGGACTTACGCTAAACGATGCCAGCGCTTGCAGACCCGTGACGTCCTGAGGAGATCTTGAAGTGAGAGACGAGACAGGATTCCCAGCAACAGCTCATCAGGTAGACTGTCCCAACACAAGCCTACTGAGGGACGAGCAAGAAATCAAATTAGGCCCTCTACTGCTCACACAGTTAATCTTATGAGCAATTAAAGTACTAGGGTTTTGTCTGTAGTTTCCAAGGTATTAATAAAAAGTTCTCTCATGCAACTATATCCCATTTTCCTTTACAGCACTTATACACAAGACAAAACATGTTTCCATTCAGATAAACCTGTAAAGTCTGAGGCATGAATAGCCAGGATTTTGTTTTGTATAAAAAAATACAATTTAAAAGGTTTGCATATGTGTGCATCTTAGATGTTTCTTTTCATATTTGATACATCAGGCTTTTATGGACCATATAGTTTGATACTGTGAGAACATAGAGCTCACGTGTACGAGTGAAAACATTTATTCAGAGGCCCAAATATGCAACTTGGCACAGTATCAAACTATAAAAAGTAAGATGAAATTCTAAAAGCTTGTAATGTACGATGAGATTTTCAGACTACTTGCATAAAATGCATATAAGAATTAGGTGTCAGTACCTCCTTAAAATGTCAAATATTTCAAAGCTTAGTTTTATGATCAAAGCGGTGTTGCTTTTTAATTGTGATGTCAAAATGATGTGATGCAATAGAATGATAATTGAGAAATAAACATTCCTTAAAAGCCTGATGTATTATACTTGATACACTTCGAAATGCTTTTTTTCCTAGTTACACTTTATTTTAAGGTGTCATTGTTATTATATATTTAAGTACGGAGTAATAACAAAAACATGTACTTACTATAGGGTTAGGTTGAATGTTAGTTGCATGTAATGTAATTATGAATTATTTACTTTAATTATTACTATGGTAAGTACATGTAACAAAATAACTAAAATAAAGGGTTACCCTTTTTTTCTTAAAAAAAAAAGTATGGATAATCAAGTAAACCCAAGTTGCATCAGTTTAGTAAATGTTCATCTTGAAATATTAACAGGGAGGATAAGTTTACTTTATAATAATCATTTTAAAGATTTCACACCAAAAAGACATACCACAACCAATTATACACATTGTTCTTACTAAAAAGTATGATCTATCAATCAGAGGGCAAAATGCATGACATAGATTGTGTACAACAGGTTCTTCAGCAGTTTTGATCATGTTGCTCATTTAGAGTAGACACTTTAGAAATTTATGTATCAAATATGATACAGTAGGCTTTATAGGGTTAAGATTATCAGTCACAAACCTGATGATTCTCTTCTTTTTCTGGGGCGTCTGGCAAGAAAAAATACGTTTTCCTCATTTTCTTTCCCTTTTGCAGAAGTCAGGGGCTTTTTGTGTGGAGGTGACCACTGCTGGATGAGCTCGTTTGGAGTGTTTTCTGTGTCTAGACCCCCGCTGCCGGCGGGCCGCCTTTTCCATTTAGTCCTCAGAGGCCTGCACAAGGATCCCTCCAAATTCTCATTCAGTTCTTGAAACGGCCTACATAAAATCAAGGAAACATTAAGCAACACCACCATTTCTTGTTGTCAAAAGGATATTCATAGAGGTAACGTTAGCAGCAGAAAGCAACATGAAACTCCCTCGAGCTCCAAAACATAAGATTGTTGTAGGCTGAATTTATGTAATCTGTAACGTTACAATGTATAAAACGAGTATGCATAATCTCTCACTACACAATATGTAATATTTGAGATATTTGAGTGATTCCAACTTTTTTGATTATTTGTATAATGTAAATTCCACGCTCACTTTACAAGTTCTGTGATGCCCGCCATTTGTCGCGAGCGCCTCTATACCAAAAATAGCCCCCATACTAATATGCCTTTTAGAAAAACAACACTATATATGAACCAATTAAACCATCAAATAGATACAAAGAAAATTCACGATTTAAACTGGCTAATATAAATTCACGATTGGTGAAAAAAATCATCCTCGCGCGTCACAACACAACTGGTGGCGCGCGCCAACAATAATTTTGGCATTCGACTAAAATGTATTTTTAAAAAGCGTCCAGTAGAACTATGCACTAGAGATCTAAAGTCCTGTTTTAACTAGTAAGATTATCACTGTGTTAAGTGCTTCTTTTAATGCACCAAAAAGGTTATACAAGTTATAAAATACACCAAAGTGGAGGGAGAATCCAAAGTAGTATACAGAAACACACACACACACGTTTCTATGTTCAGGAAATACGCGCTTAGTAAAATACAAATCAGAATTCAGGTTTGCTACATGAAAATAAATATTATTACCTTTCGTTTGACATATTGACTTCGTAACGTTACTAAAGTATTAACTTCTGCCAACTTTTAGAAGTAGCCAGGCTTCCTTCCCCACTGGCTGGCGGCGCATTTAAACCTGCCTGCAGACCGCCTGTCCTGCTGCGATGCCATTGGCTGGAATGTGGCTGGCCGGAAGTGATGCATCTCTGACAGCGGATGGATATTGACTTGCCGCCCTCTACTGTGGAGGACTAAACACCACCATACGGTTTGTCCCATGTCAAAACTTTCATTCCAAAGTACAATTTAAAACAGATTAGAATAAAATAAAATTGATGCACAAAATCACACAGATACAGGCACTAGAAACCTGTGGCTCTGTGGATTCCCAGCAACAGCTCATCATCAGGTGGTAGACTCCCAATCTTTCTTTACCGTGATGGACTCAACCAACCAACACAAGCCTGCAAAGGGAGAAACAAGTAAAAAAAAACATTATGATCTCTACTTAAGATGTAACATGGACAGTATAAGCAGTAATTACGATTAAAGCCATTTAATAATAAAATTCCACTGAATTTTCTTTAAAGTCTTTTCATAACACATGTTTTCGCAAGAAATGAAAAGAAATTTGACCGTTTTCAAAATGGGTAATACCATTATCAGTGCATGTCTGCATGATCGCGGGAAAATACCGCGGAAAAATAAGCGTTTGAATCAGTCTATTCTATTGAATCTAAATATAATTGTATATCCCATGCACTCATTTCCCGCACAGTTCCTCTAAATTAACATTAATGTGAAATGGTTATAATGTTTACCTCTTGACTTGAGGTCACTTTACGACTAATGCGAACGAATAGGTAAAATACTGATAGGTAAGAATAGGTAATATACTAATAAAACAGCATACAATTCTTTTAAAAATAATTTACAACCACAAAAATTACAATTAGATCATACGTTAATTTTGCCATTTTGAATCAAAAACTATGTTTTATTTAATAATTTAACAACACAACTACAATTAGATCTACAACTTATTTGACCGTTTATTTCTCTTTATTTCTTTAAAACCCTTTTAATCCTTTATTTAATTAATTTAAATAACAAGACAAATTACCACTCTCCTTTCCAGTTACCTTTCTTATTGCCCTTATCATATAGTGGCTGTACAAATGAGGATTTCAGCTGCTTGGTGTAAATATTTGGTCCCCAAACACACCTTTGATTCTCCTGAATTTGTCACACATAATATAAACAAGATTGAAGGTAATAATGTTACTTTTTTATAAGAGTATGTAATAAAATGAGTACTAATTGTTTATAAATATTACAATTTATCAAATAGAAAAATAATGTGCAAAGAGTCTCAGAAATATCAACCTGTATGTTTTTTCCCCCCACTCATAATACTCTCTAAAATTGCAGAAAATGTTTATGCTATTTGAAATCGATGTTTAGAGAAATACAATGATTGACAAATAAATTACATCCAGTCATATTTACAGCTGTAACTAGTTTAGTTTTGCAATACACAACAAGTTAAACAATCTCTCAAACTCTAGTATCAAGTTGTTTTAAACATTGACTTTTATGATATGGTTCTTGTTTACAATCTCTGTCAGATGACCCTCAAAAGGAGAAAGGTTTTCTTTAGGACTTTTAGTCCTGAACGCAGTCCTGCAATTCCTCTGAATTACAAAGCAAGATTGTGGAAAATAATGCAAATGTCATCCAAAATATGTGGAAACAATACAAATGAATGGTATGTGCATTTTTAATTATTTAAAACATTAGTATTTATTCTATATAAGGGTCATTGACGAATAAGGTTTTTAAAAGTGTAAAAAAATTGAATGGAGATATAACTATATTTGAAACCATTTTTTAGTTTACCTAGGTGTTAACAATAAGATTATGTGGTTTGTACAATCAATTAACACAGTTTTTTTGTCATTTTTTACAAGATGGAAACAATTTGTCACCAAAAAAGTCATTCGGTTTAACCACTGATTTGAAAGTTAAAAACTGATTTGACATTGATGTTGAGATAGTATACAGTGTGTACCACAGAAGAAATATAAAATAAAATTATCACTGATCTCATAAATGTAATCATTTGGACTACTCT
Source organism: Rutilus rutilus (assembly GCF_951802725.1). NCBI lineage: Eukaryota > Metazoa > Chordata > Actinopteri > Cypriniformes > Leuciscidae > Rutilus > Rutilus rutilus. Next base: position 20,024,076 of record NC_140231.1, on the reverse strand, counting down.
AAACACTCCAACATATTCAAGTAAAACATTGCACAGGGAAAGGAGAAAAGGGGAAATGTAAAAAAAAAGAGCCTTATCTGCTTTATATTTGTATTATAGTAGTTCCTTTAGTTATTAAAAACAATATTATTCCATTTAAATATTTACTATATCGGTTTTACCGAATGACCTTTTGACACTTCAAAATCTTTAAAATCCCTTTATATGTAGTAAAATATAATTAAAACCTTTTGGATTCAGTAAAAGAGATCAAGTTGTACTACCTTACATACTTTGGATGTTATATATATATATTTTTTTTATTATTATTATTAAGGCCTTTGGACAAAAAAATGACCCGTCACGTCATTGACCCATAATCATATTGGATTAAATTTGTGTCAATATCGTCTGGTTTGAGTCAGAGTGAACAAAGATTCAGTTATCATTAACGGTGCTAATACATTAACAACTGTCAGATTAAGACACGGTAGTTTAGATCAGTGGTTCCCAATTCCAGTCCTCGGGACCCACTGCTCTGCACATTTTGTATGTCTCCCTTATTTAACACAACTGAACCAGATCATCAGCTCATTAGGTGAGACTCCATGAACTGAACTGAGTGTGTCAGATAAGAGAGACATACAAAATGTGCAGAGCAGTGGGTCACGAGGACTGGAATTGGGAACCACTGGTTTAGATCATCTAAGGAAACACCAGGATGTTAAATGCAATCATTGCGAATACTTACAACATTTTCTTTGCTTGGAAGCAAACTGTCTCTGTTCCTGAACTTCCTGTAACATCTGTGAACCTGAGTTGAAGGTGTAAATTCTGCTGTGAGCCAGTGAGATGATCTGATGCGAGACTGCCAGTGCTGCTTCCTACAGGAGAAATCCCACCCTGGGACAGTCGTGGCCTGCTGTCGGCTAGAAGGAGGCCACACCCGTGTCACTAAGAAACTTGCTGTTGGGGCTTCAGGAACAGCTGCATGAGTCACAGACGTGGGCAATAAGTTTGGAAAGGTTCTTATGCGTGTCCTCACAGAGGCAGAGGATGATGGCTTGCTTCCCATGTGTTCTGGATTTTTGGAGCGCTACCGCAGAGCTGGAAAAGCTCCTCCGAAAGTCCTTTACGGGACTGCTGCTCTACAGGACAACGGACAAAGGAAAGGCGGCCACAATGTTCGCAGAGTGAGACCAGCTGCTTGTCAGGCTGGATGTGTGGCACTTCATGCGGCGGTTTGCCATAGGAATGACCACAGACAGCCACCCTCTGTACAGCCTCTTTATGAAAAACCCTCTGCATGCATCTTTGAGTGGGATGCTTCAGATGTGGAGAGGCTAAAGGAGGCCAAGAGGGCAACAGGCTGCAAGCCCACCGCCAAAGAACTAGCGAGGCATTGCCGCCACCGCACTCGTGGGGCCCAGGAGACTAAGCAGCTCATTGAGGAGCTGCTTATGGACACCATGGGCATCAAGCTCCTTGACCAGCAGAGGATGCAGGAGATCTGGCGAACCAAGCAGCGCCACTAAGAGTGCATCCAGGACCCGCCAGGAGTACAGCTGTACAGGAAGACAGGACAGGTGACCAAGGATGGGGTCATTCTTCCCTCGTACCGCTGTGCACGTAGCTCAACATCCCTTGAGTCGTTCCACCTGCACTCTTCGTGCCAGGTTTGCATTACACAAAAATAGCATCTGTTGTTTATTTGTGTGTGTTTGCACTGTATGGTTTTTTTTTTTTTTCATGGTGATCTGAATTTGTTTTTAGGTACAAGTGCAAATGCTTTGCATTGCATCATCTTTTTGTCATCGCATGATTTTCAATCGTTAATTGGATGGCTACCGCTGAAAATCACTAATGTTAACACACCACTAATGTTAAATAGTAACACTAATATTTAGCAGTAGTAATAGTAATTGTATTAATCTTTTAGTAGTAAATAACACTGATGGTGCCACTTCTATGCATCTCATTTCCTTTTTCCTTTTATGCCATGCAGCTGATGTGACTCAATCGTCCAGTCAGCCAGAACCTCTGCAACGAGAACTGCTGCGCCAGAAAAGCAGCCTCTGCCCACAGAAGTAAGTAAAATGCTCAAATGGTTAGTGAAAAATCAGCAGCAGAAAAAACTGACCCACATGTTTTTTCTTTTTCTTCCCCTTACAGCTGCAGCTGCCTGACGGCTGGAGACAGACCCTGCCCAAAGAGCAGCATTTGTGGGTCAGCAAGGCTCTTTTCACCGGAGACAAGTCTGGGAGGCTGGCGCTGACCAAGAACTTACATCTCTGGTGGCATCCACCTGGGCCCTGTCCTCTCTATTCACAGCCTCCTTCTAAGCCTGACGCCTTCTATCATGCCAGGCTGTTCCTGTGGGTCCCTTACCGCTTGTGGTCATACAGGCTGCTCTGCTCACAACCGAACTGTCACCGTCTTGGCTTCCCGCTGACAGCATGCAGGACATACAAGACCGTCAGGCGGGTCTTGGATGCCAGCGGCTGGTACTTCATGGCTACAGAGTACCTTGAGTGCCGGTCGTGCAAAAAAAAGCTGGTATCCTGGTCACAGGATATCCTTAACCAGCTTGATCATGTCCTGTCGGTTTTGACCTACAGGTTGGCACACTATTTTTTTATTGTTTTTTTTTCAAGTTTTAACTTGAGAAAATGTCTTTCATGGTCATTATTGAGCATTATTGCCCAGACAACCCATTATCTCTCTGTGGTTGCGAAGTTCCCGGACTATGCCACAGACCCTAGCAGTCTCGGTGCCCAGCTACCTCAGATGGTACGTGTGCCTCGTCTGGCATGGCTGCTGTCAGTTTATGCCAAAGACGTGCTGACCAGGCTGCCGGAACTAAAGGCCAGGGTGACCTCCATCTATGGAACCATCCTGAAGATGGATTCCACTAAAAAGGTAAGAAGACACATGCTCATAACATCACCATTAGTAGAGATAGGTGTAGGCTAGGTCACTTTTTTGTTGTCATGTTTTTTTCTGTCACAAAATTATAATTTTTTCAGTGTAAACTGACAGGTCTTTCCATATTAATACTTCTTTTCATCCTATTTTAGGTCACTAAGAAACTGGCTGGTAAGCTCTACGAGTTTGGGCCACAGATGTGGGTTACGAGTTTGGGCAGGTCCTCATGTGTGTCCTCACTGAGGCAGGGGGTGATGGCCTACTCCCCATGTGCTCTGGACTCGTGGAGTGCTACCGGAGAGCTGGGGAAGCTCCTCCCCAAGTCCTCTATGTGGACCGGGATTGTTGCTCTGCCACCGGGAAAGGAAAGGCGGCTGCAATGTTTAGTGAGTGGGACCAGCTGATTGTCAGGCTGGATGTGTGGCACTTCATGCGGAGGTTTGTAGTAGGAGTGACCACAGACAGCCACCCGCTTTATGGCCCCGTCATGAAACGCCTCACCTCTTGCATCTTTGAATGGGATGCTTTGGATGTGGAGAGGCTGAAGGAGGCCAAGCGGGCGACAGGCTGCGAGCCCACCGCCAAAGAACTAGCAAAGCATTGTTGCCGCCGCACTCGAGGGGCCCAGAAGACTAAACAGCTCATTGAGAAGCTGCTTATGGACTTCATGGGGGCAACGGACACCATGGGCATCAAGCTCTTTGACCAGCAGAGGATGCAGGAGATCTGGCGGACCCAGCAGCTCCACTTAGAGTGCATCCAGGACCCGCCAGGTATACAGCTGTACAGGAAGACGTACAGCTGTATACTCAGGGATGACCAAGACAGGTGACCAAGGATGGGGTCATTCTTCCCTCGTACCGCTGTGCACGTGGCTCAACATCCCTGAAGTCGTTCCACTTGCACCTGAATCGCTTCTTGCCAGGTTTGCATTACACAAAAATAGCGTCTGTTGTTTATTTGTGAATATTTGCACTGTATGTTTTATTTCATGGTGATCTGAATTTGTTTTTAGGTACAAGTGCAAATGCCTTGCATTTTCAAATGTAACTGTTGGAAGGACTGGTACCTTGACGTACTTTCACACTTTTTTTTTTCCTTCAGTTTCCTTGCTTTTCTGACATCAACCTGTGCTTTGCTTAACTACTGTGAACTTCCTGAAATTAATATAATGCTTCGTCTACATCTAATCTCCTCTTCTAATACTTGGCCTGACATCTGGATGAATTCTCTGTATGTATTGTTATGAAACCTTGGACATACAGGTCCCTGTTTCACTTTCCACCCAAACAACTATGGACCCACCCCAGGCCTCCCAGGATCCACCGGGAGCTGCTGTCCGGACCGAAGAGCAGGCTGTGCCACGTCAATCTTTCCCGCGTCCGCCGCCTGCACATGCAAGTCCTGAGGTGAGTCTACCTATAACGGCGACGGTTCAGAAAGTAATTGGATATTCACAACTGTAAGCTACTAGTATTTTAGTATTTTACTAAAATAAAACTACTTTTAGTCATTTTCTTGTCCTCTATCTAAAATGCAGCTGCTTCTTCCAGAGAGCTGGCGGACAGTCCTCAACAAAGAGCAGCAGCAGTGGATCGGCCGTACACTGTTCACCAGGGGTCGCACTGGGAGATCACAACTTACCACAGAGTTGCGTCTGTGGTGGTACCCTCCCCAACCTCGGCTGATCTACAGTCAGCCACCCACGTCGCCCGACCCCTTCTTTGCGTGTCCGCTGTTCCTCTGGATGCCACTGCGCATGTGGTCATTCAAGCTGACATGCAACCAGCCTGGGTGTAACACCATTCTCACCAAGGCTGTGCTTTACAAGTCCATCCGTAGGGTCTTGGATGTGAAGGGCTGGTACCTAATGGCCACAGAGTACCTGGAGTGCCCTAAATGTAAAAAGAAGGTGGCGGGCTGGTCCCAGGACATCTTGGGTCAGCTGGATCCTGCGCATCGCTGCCAGTTTCCAGCGATTCTGACCTACAAGTAAATATTTTTTGTTTTTTGTTTTCACAGCTGAGAAGTGACAATTCAGTGTATTGTTATTTGTCGTTTTAAAAGGTACATTTACATCATAAAAAAAAAAAAAAATACCTTGCTTTCCTGTGACCTTGCGGTTGTAGTGATGCTGAGGGAGCGCTCTTTGGGGAACAGTGCAGCTCAGCTGTACAAGAAGCTGTGTGAGAGCCACAGCGAAGTCTGGATGCGACGGTCCATTCAGTACCTCGGCGAGTGCCAGCACTTCATGACCTCTGGAAACATCCGGCTACAATTTCCACCACTCCCGGAAATGCCAAAGGTCCCCTCACCGGTCTGGCTGCTGACAGTCTACAGCATGGACGTACTGTCACGGTTGGATGAGTTGAAAGCCAGGGTCACCTCTGTCTTTGGGTCAATCTTAAAGATGGACTCCACAAAGAAGGTAACCAACTTTCATACCGTATTAAGTGTCACATGCCACGGTGTACTTTTTGGTCAATATTGTAAGCATTAGCATACCACATTAGTTTGTAGTAGTTTTTAGTTTGTCACTGCATTTTCAATAAAGAATACTTCCTCTGCCAAAATGACCAATACCATGAAACACAATCTCACTCACTTCAGGTGACCAATAAACTCGCCGGGGCTGCTTCCGACACAGCCGCCTGGGCCACGGATGTGGGCAACGAGCATGGGCAGGTCCTGAACTGCGTTCTCACTGCTGGTGAGGGCGAGGGCCTGCTCCGTATGGCGGCTGGGCTTATGGAGCAGTACCGACTCACAGGCGTACCACCCCCCGAACTCATGTACGTGGACCGAGACTGTTGCTCTAGCGTCGGCGGATCCAAGACTGCTGCCATGTTTCCCGAGTGGGCCTAGATGGTGGTTCGTCTTGACATCTGGCACCTGATGCGGCGGTTCGCAGCAGGTGTTGTTTCTGAGAGCCACCAGCTGTACGGGGCCTTCATGCGACAGCTGTCCTCCAGCATAAACCAACTCACAATCTCCCGGTGGTAGGTTCATTAATTAATTGTTCATGTTTGCATTTGTTTTCATATTCATTATCATTTTCACACATAGATAATTATTGTCTTTTCTGTACAAAAGGCACAATGACCTTCAAGGCGGTTCAGGATTACACCAGCCCGGGCGTATACACAGGTATTGTGGTCATGCACATGCTACTTATGGTTAGCAGCTGTATTTCACCCATGTGTTGTTAAAACATCAGCGTTACGCACTCTGTTTTTCTATAGGTGAGCTCATTGATGTGCAATACTTGTATTCCAAAACCAATAGAGCATTTGAGGAACACTTTGCTGCAGATCCTGACACCCCAGATGAGCTTCGGGATGAGGACCAGGAGGGGGATGAGGGGTTTGAGGACTTGAGCTTTGACGAGCCCCTTGAATTTGGAGCTCACCTGCAATGTGTATTCATTTCTTTTGATGCCCAGGTGGAGAGTGTGGGACCAGATGGCCAAGCTGGGTATGACCATGTCATAAAGCTGGCAAACAGACTGGTTGAGCTGTGCCATCAGGGCTTCGTCACTCAGGAGAAAGTAGATGAGATTGTCACTCTGTGGGACAACCCGTCAGAGCATGGCATGGGTACTGAGTACCTTGAGTGCTGGTCCTGTTCAATGGATATCCTGAACAAACTAGATGCCGTCCACCATGAGAAGTTTCCGGTGGTTTTGGTCTCTGAACTCCACCCTCCTGTGCTGTCAAAACATCAGGAACCGGTCCGGCATGGCCACTCAACCTCTGAGTTTGCCATTCAGCAGTATGCATCCGGACAGGCAGTACAGCGTGATCAAGGCAAACCTCCTCCGGTGGGCTCGACGGCAGCAGCTGTTCCCTGACCTGCTTTTGCCGCTATACTTTCTAGAGCTGTTTGAAGACCAAACCCTGCAAGAGAAGTAGCATTTCTAAGCCATGGGTTTCAATTTAGGAGCAAAATAAAGCCTGTGGTTAACATTCATTGAAGAGACTTTCAAGGTGTATTTTACAACAAATAAAACACAATCAAACATGATTGTAGCTGATGTGTTTTTTTTTGTGTGTTTTTTTAAATGTAGGATGTTGAGAAGGAGGTGAGTAAAATGCTAAAACAATGCAGGTAGCCTTTATAGCAACTTGTTACCAACACAGAGAGAGATGTGTAAATGCATTATCCATGTACTTTACCACACTAGTGTAATCCTTAGATTTTCTAGCCCATAAACTGGCTTTGCAGGTTTGCATGCAGCATTTGCCAAGGGTTTGCTCTACTACACCAGTCCTTCCTGCAGATAAAGCAGAAAATTAGTGCACGTTCATGAGAAAGTGAGGCTGTTATCCAAATTTGCGGTCCACACATCTGAACCAGATGCAGCAGCAGCAATTTTCCTAAAAGTGACCTAAAAGAACAACTAAAAAGTTACACATTCTAGAGACAGACCATTCCCTGCCTGTTTAAAAAGAAAAAATAACCAACTTTGCAGGCATCATAGAGAAACCACAAAATGGTTGCATTACTATGACGTTTCATTAAGAGTGTGCCTGAGATTTTGTCATATACTTCTAAAACCTTGGTTGCATTCTTTTCTTTTAAGTATGATTACGTCAAGAATGTTTAATTAGTCTTTCTGTGCTTGATATGCATGGCATCTCATTCTCTCTCCTTCCCAGTTGTCTGTCTTATTGTCCTTATTATATAGTGGCTGTACAAATGATGATTTCAGCTGCTTTGGTGTAAATATTTGGTAAACACACCTTTGATTCTCCTGAATTTGCTACCTGAGATTGGGGGTGATCAGAGGTGGGTAGAGTATCCAAAAACTGTACTCGAGTAAAAGTACAAGTACTTATAGAAATATTTACTCAAAGTAAAAGTAATAATCTTAATAGTTACTTGAGTAAGAGTAAAAAAGTATCCAATGAAAAAACTACTCAAGTAGCGAGTTACTAGTTACTTTGGATAATATAGGCATATATATATATATATATATATATATATATGAAGACTTCATGATGCAAAAGCCTCTGAGTGCCATCTGAAATTTTCTTCTAAAACAAGCATTTTTATCAAGCTCGTATATTTAAGTTCAGTAATTTCACTTTAATGACGATTAATAGGTACTTTTCATTGCCATTTAAGTGAAATAACTGAACATACACATACAAGCTTGATAAAAATGCTATTTTAGGAGAAAATTTCAGATGGTACTTAGAGGCTTTTGCCTCTAAAGTCCTCATATATATATATAAAATGATATTTAGATTTTTTATTTATTTAAATGACTATTATTATCATAAGTAGATAGGCTATCTTTGCAACAAAAACAGAAGAGAGACTAGCATTATTTCTGCCATCTGTATAGCCCGAAAATCATTGCCTGTCCTTTGGTTTGTATAATAGTAACTTATACAACTACATTTGGATTATTAGACAATGTCGAAATAAAGTGAATCTGCAGAGTGTTGCATTCAAAGGCATGTAATTGACAGAGAAGAAAGAGTTAAAACTCTTAACACGTGCTCGCGCTCATGACTGCTACTGAACATCTGAACAAAAAAAAAAAGAAAAGAAAAGAAAAGTACATCGACGAATCTCCATCTGTCTGTTCTCCAAAATATAATCAAATGTATATTTCTGCAAGCATGTTTAAACTGGTTAACTGTGTCTACGGCAGGCAAAGGCATTCGTTATCAAGTCGAGTTCGCACGCCACTGCGCAACAATAAATTACACACAAACTACCGCGGGATGACGGGTGTTCATAAACTGTGAACAATGGTAGCTTTATTTAATGTATAAATTAATGTATATGTCCAAAAAACGGGTAATGTCATACTTTCTAGTAGTGCTATCGTGGCGTAATAATCTGTTTGGTTGTAAAATGCATTGAGTGAAATGAAATCGAATACATCGTCCAGTGGAATCATTCATTCACAGACTGCTTACGAAGATCTTCAACTAATAAAGACTTTCATCGCTGGCAAAAATATGATGCATTTGAAGATTTGCTCTCACTTGACTGTACTGTAGGTCCACGGCCACTTCATCCAACGCTCTTGATGTTCTTAAATCTTCCTGACTCCGAGTCGAGTGTGAATTGAAATCACTTCAGACGATTCAGTGCGTGCATGAACTGAACAGATCATTCAAACTGATTCGCGAACCGATTTAGACAGATCTGCCAACTTGTTTGATGAAGTCTTTTAACAGAATCGACTCAAAAGAGTGATTCATTTGTGAATTGAGCATCGCTCAAACCCAGAAAAAATATACAACCAGAGAATGTCTAATACAACGCGCTTGGAATAGACTACGCATTTAACAACACATATTGCATTAAAATAAAGTAACGAGAGGAACGTCGCCCAACGTAAAAGTACAGTTTTTTCATTAGTACTCGAGTTAAAGTAAAAGTACCCACATTCAAATCTACTCTTAAAAGTAAAAAATTTCCAAAAAAGTACTCAAGTAAATTTAACGAAGTAAATGTAGCCTACTTCGTTACTACGAACCTCTGGTGGTGATTATTTTGCTTTTTAATAAAAGTATATTAAAATGAGTAGCCTAATTGTTCATATATTCAAATTGATCCAATTGAAAAAAAGCTGTGAAAACATGGCATTTTGAAAATATATATATAGGCATATATATATATATATATATATATATATATATATATATATATATATATATATATATATATATATATATATATATATATATATATGAAAAAAATAGTAACCTGTATGTGTTTCTTGCTTTCTTTTCACTCACAGTACTCTCTAAAAATTGCAGATAATTGTTATGAATGTTTAAATTGATGTCTAGAGAAATACAATGATTGACAAATGACATCCAGTCATATTTACAGATGTAAACTTACTCCTTGAGATTAGTTTTTGCAATACACAATTTTAGACAATCTCTCAAATCTAGCATAATGTCGTTTTAAACATGGAATTTTAAGATGTTTCTGGTCTACAATCTGAACTCAGATGATGCTCGAAAGAAGAAAAGTTTTCATCTTGAATGCAGCGGAGAACGTGTGTCATGTAATTCTTCTGAATTACGAAGCAAGATCATGCGGCAACATTTATTTAGTAACTAACAACGTTTAAGTTTTGTTTGCGGTGAGTGGAAATTAAAATTCCACTAATTCTCGTTTTGCTCTGCGTTTTCAGGTAACGTTACAAAAGAAAAAAAGAAGAGCCAAGGAAAACGACGAAAATTTGACACATCTATGCGGAAACGACATTTATTTTATACATTAGAATTAATACTATATAATCATACTGGATTAAATTCGTGTCGATTTCTGATGGTTTTGAGTCGAAAGGAATGAAGATTCAGAGTACATTAACGATGCTTAAACATTAATAACTGTCAAATTAGATTAGATTAGATCATCTAAGGAAACAGCAGGCATTGCGAATATTTACACCATTTTCTTCTTGAAAGCAAACATTTTTTTTTTTCCTGTAATAACTTTGAACCCGAGCTGAAGATGTAAATTCAGCTGTGAGCCAGTGAGACGCTCTGGTCTAGTGCGAGACTGCCAGTGCGATGCTGCCACCAGCGGTTGGTCTGCGTACTGCACGCGTAAACACTGGGTTTTTCAGTTGATACAGTGTAAAACATGAAAAATTACAGTAAATTCATAATTAATAATTCGTAATTAATAAAAACGAGGAACCTTCACGAATTTGCGTGTCATCCTTTGCGCTCTATGCCCAGCAATGGTCTCTGGATGCCAGCCAATCAGCGGTTAGTGTAATCGAGCGTTTGTCGAGCGTTTTTTAGATTTGGGCCAATCAGCAGCTCGGATAATCGAGCGTTTATCGAGCGTTTTCAGCTTTGGGCCAATCAGCAGCTCGGATTATCGAGTCTTTATCGAGCGTTTTGGGCCAATCAGCAGCTCGGATTATCGAGCGTTTGTCATAGTATTTACATAGCAGAGTAAAACAAAAATAAATAGAATATTACGAATGTACTGATATAACATTGTCTTCCCAGAGTACTTTTACAATGTACTGACATGGAATTTGTCGATGTATTGTTACGTCTTGCCGTCAATCGCTGCATGGTTTTGATATTTAAAAGATAGTTAATTAACTTGAACGTCAACGTCATGCGTCCTGTTTACACATTTAAACCATATTTACACTTCGAATTTCGACTCCAAACTGTAGTAAACTACATCTACAGGGTCTAAGGAAGATAACAGGTAGTCTGATCAAAGATTAAATACATTTTTGAGAGATCGCTAGCATGTAATGTAATGCATTGCATTGGAAATGAATGGGACTGTAGCTAGGATGCTACAGTTTAATTACAACATGTGACGATCTCTGAAAACAAAATTAATTTATTAAAAGACCATACAGTTAGTATCTTTAGACCATTAAGATTATAATATCACCACGTGATATCAAAATATAAAGGTTAAATGTATGTTTTATGAATTAACAATAAGCCTGTTTGTTTAATGGCTGCCAATGCATAGGGGGCTAACCCTGGGGTCATTATTTATTTACCTGTTGTGTCACGTTATGTTAATTTATTAACGTTAATATTTCAATAGTGAATGTGTAGTACTAGTATATCATTAATCTTATGTGTGATATTCCTGTTAATATGGCAATTAACATGTAGTTTGACCTGTAATGCTCGTTTAATGCGGAGCAGCTGAGATACCACCGGGCGCACGAGGAGGCCCGGGCTCGCGCCACTCAGCCCGGGTGTGAGGGCGAGACGCTTGTTGGCTTCGGGGACTACAAAGAGGCCACCCTGAAGGACCTGTACGACTCCAAGGAGAAGAAGCACCAGACGTAAGTCCTGTTGTGGTGAAGGGCAGTGGACTGTTGACAGGGTGCTGTGACTTGTTGATATGCGTGTTAATCTTTGATCATTGTCTTGCAGCTTTGTCAAGTGGCTACGGCGGAAGGGCATCCAGGACCCGCCGGGCGTGGAGCTGTACACCGAGACGGGCAGGCTGACCAAGGGGGGATCAGCCTGCCGGTGTACCGTTGTGCACGAGGCTCCACGTCCCTGGAGTCGTTCCACCTGCATCTCAACCGCTTCATTCCAGGTAGACCACATGTTTCACTGTCATGTCAATCTTTCACTGTCATCTACTCATTGTCATTCACATTGTGTGCACTGAATAAACTGCTAAACACATCTGTGTTCCTCCTCAGGAGAAAGTGCCAATCCCTGGCACTTCCAGGCATTTCTCCTGGAGGGGTTGACGCGGTGGAACGAGGACAGCGCGGCGTCCATGGCACAGGAGGGACGGCCGCTGCTCCGCTCCTACAATGGCCCCCTTGACCAGCTCAGCCAAAGGGTGCTTGGCACGAGTGTGGTCAAGGATTACACCAAGCCCAGGGAGTACACCGGTAAGAACACTCAAGCCACCGCGCTTACACATGTCCACACTGAATGATATTTGTACCAGACTGACTGATGCGATTTGTGTTGTTGTACTTCAGGGGAACTCATCGGCATCGAGTACCTGTACTCCCAGACGGGCAGAGTGCTGCAGGACGTCAGCTTGGACCCTGAATGGCTGAGGAGGAAGAAGGCTGAGCAGAGGGAAGCGGCAGGAACAGTCGTCGCTGCCCGGGCCGGCGTGCCACAAGTACAGAGGTGCAGGAAATGCGGCCAGCCAAAGCGGAGGGAGACCGGATACACCCGCTACGGCAATGTACTTTTTTGCTCTGCCGCGGCGGGTAAGAGTGTGGAGGACTGGCTGAGGGAGATGAAGGACAGGGACCAGGGTCGAGCCCCGGACTGATTTCGCATTCTCGCTGGGGCAGGTGTATATAGTTGTGTGTGTGTGTGTTTTTTTAAAGACATTGACTTTCCCCTCCACAAGGACCGGGACCTTGCCGCGGTGTGGAGGCTTCCTACAAACACCGGTCCACACCTGCCACAACTCTTCTACAGCACAGTGACACTATGCTTGAAAAAACATTGTGTATCCCATTCACACCTGTGTAACATTGCCTTTGTACTATTCTGATTCTTTGCACTGACAAGTTATATAGGCCTATACTGTGTGTCTGCTGCCTATCATATGGTTTAAGAAAAAAAAAAAAACATTGTCTGTCCCATTCACACCTGTATAACACATTGTCATGCCTTTGTGCTGTTCTGATTTTATGCACTGACAAGTTATATAGGCCTTTTGGACATGTGGGTATGTTCATTAATGTGGTCACTGTCTTTGGAGTTACGTCCAGTGGCTGCGATGCAAGATACCGGACTGCTGTATCCATGCATGTCTGTACTGAGCGCTTATACTATGTGTCTGTCTGCTGTGATTGATGTGGTTTTAAAAAAAAAGCCTTTTATGCCACAGGTACTTCGCACTGTAGTGTTGCTGCATTATGTATCCATGCATGTCTGTACTGAGCGCTTATACTATGTGTGTGTCTGCTGTGATTGATGTAGTTTAAAAAGAGAGGAATAAAGCCTTGTGCCACTGTTCTGCATCCATACCACTGTTCTGCATCCATACCACTGTTCTGCATCTTTGCACAGAACAGTTATGCCATGTGTCTTCTCTGATGCTTTATTATTATTATTATTACTAGTGCAAAAAATGCCCGTGCAAAATCAGTTTTTGTGTGTGTTTTTAGTAATTGTTGGTTTGGTGTGTGCTCATTGTTACAATTACACAGCAAAAGTTCAATGACATTTTTATTTGTGCATGGTAGAAAGCACACAGTGAACTCCGAGAAAAAGTTATGCTTGAGCAAACAGTTTGTGAATAGGCAACTACAATGATGCCCGTGAAAGAGACTGTGAACGCATTGATAGGATATGTTAAGTTGGTGAATAGCATAGGCTACTATTACACAGTAGCGATAGCGTTAAGCGCACCAGAATGAAATATAATATTCAGAAGTAAACAGCATAGCTGACTTACAGATTCAGTTTACAACCACAAATGAATAAGCGCCTCGATTCAGGGAGCAGTGCAAAGTGCCCATGCAAAATCAGTTTTTGTGTGTGTTTTATAAGCGTGTCGATTCAGGAAGCAGTGCAAAGTGCCCGTGCAAAATCAGTTTTTGTGTGTGTTTTTAGTAATTGTTGGTTTCTTGGTAAAGAAAACACATTTTTACTCAAATTAATCAAAATGGATTTATCACGTTTTGGAACCAAACTATAATATTCAGAAGTAAACAGTGTAGCTGACAGATTGTCAGAATGTTTATTTTTAAACCACAACCTTCTTGGGGCTTCTTTGACCGATCATGTTTATTTTTAAACCACAACCTTATAAAAATGATATATTTAACGATATCTTTTGCATTTCTCATCCAAACAACATCAAACTTGGCACTGCACTTACTCGTGCCCGTGGCAAGACACCTGTCGAATTTGAAATCCATCGGACTAACGGTTCGAGAGATATGCCATTAACAGACACACACACAAACAGACGTTTCTGTAATTTATAGATTACTAGTGCAAAATGCCCGTGCAAAATCAGTTTTTGTGTGTGTTTTTAGTAATTGTTGGTTTGGTGTGATTGAATGCTCATTGTTACAATTACACAGCAAAAGTTCAGTGACATTTTTATTTGTGCATGGTAGAAAGCACACAGTGAACTCCGAGAAAATGCTATGCTTGAGCAAACAGTTTGTGAAAAGGCAACTACAAATGATGCCCGTGAAAGAGACTGTGAACACATTGAATAGGATATGTTTAGTTGGTGAATAGCATAGGCTATTACACAGTAGCGATAACGTTAAGCGCACCAGAATGAAATATAATATTCAGAAGTAAACAGCATAGCTAACATATAGATTCAGTTTACATCCACAAATGAATAAGCGTGTTGATTCAGGGAGCAGTGTGCAAAGTGCCCGTGCAAAATCAGTTTTTGTGTGTGTTTTTAGTAATTGTTGGTTTCTTGGTAAAGAAAACACATTTTTACTCAAATTAATCAAAATGGATTTATCACATTTTGGAACCAGACTATAATATTCAGAAGTAAACAGTGTAGCTGACAGATTGTCAGAATGTTTATTTTTAAACCACAACCTTCTTGGGGCTTCTTTGACCGATACAACCCTCTAATGTCAGATTGTTTATTTTTAAACCACAACCTTCTAAAAATTATATATTTACCGATATCTTTAGCATTTCTCATCCAAACAACGTCAAACTTGGCACTGCACTTACTCGTGCCCGTGGCGAGACACCTGTCGAGTTCGAAATCCATCGGACTTACGGTTCGAGAGATATGCGGTTAACAGACACACAGACAGACAGACAGACAGACAGACGTTCCTGTAATTTATAGATAGATTATCATTATCAGGTTTTATTGTGTTGTACTGTATTGTAGTTTAAAATAAATAATCTATTTCACACTGTAGCCTACTGCTGCTGTTTGGTGTTTTCTGCATCTATACATCATCAACAACAACAAATGAAATTTAATTGATGTTTATTTTACTGAAGAAAAAGGTGAAACAAATAATACACGGCATGTAACTTTTATTTATACATTGACATATAAAATAGGCATTATATAAATATTTAATTGATATTTATTTTACTGAAGAAAAAGGTGAAACAAATAATACATGGCATGTAACTTTTATTTATACATTGACATATAAAATAGGCATTATATAAATATTTAATTGATATTTATTTTACTGAAGAAAAAGGTGAAACAAATAATACATGGCATGTAACTTTTATTTATACATTGAGATATAAAATAGGCATAATATAGCCTAAATATTTAATTGATATTTATTTTACTGAAGAAAAAGGTGAAACAAATAATACACGGCATGTAACTTTTATTTATACATTGACATGTAAAACAGGCATAACGTAAACGTAACAATGTTTAACGTGACAGATTTTAACGTTTCTGCCTCGGCCGGGATTCGAACCCGCGTCTCAAGGATGGCTCGTTCGCGCGACTGGGCATGCGCGAAGCTATTTTTTACAGGCGCTACTCTATGCCCTATGCTCTATGCCCAGCAATGGTCTCTGGATGCCAGCCAATCAGCGGTTAGTGTAATCGAGCGTTTTCAGCTTTGGGCCAATCAGCAGCTCGGATAATCGAGCGTTTATCGAGCGTTTTCAGCTTTGGGCCAATCAGCAGCTCGGATTATCGAGCCTTTATCGAGCGTTTTGGGCCAATCAGCAGCTCGGATTATCGAGCGTTTGTCACAGTATTTACATGGCAGAGTAAAACAAAAATAAATAGAATATTACGAATGTACTGATATAACATTGTCTTCCCAGAGTACTTTTACAATGTACTGACATGGAATTTGTCGATGTATTGTTACGTCTTGCCGTCAATCGCTGGTTTTGATATTTAAAAGATAACGTTAGTTAATTAACATGAACGTCAGGCGTCCTGTTTACACATTTAAACCATATTTACACTTAGAATTTCGACTCCAAACTGTAGTAAACTACATCTACAGGGTCTAAGGAAGATAACCAGGTAGTCTGATCAAAGATTAAATACATTTTGAGAGATAGCATGTAATGTAATGCATTGCATTGGAGATGAATGGGACTAGGATGCTACAGTTTAACTACAACATGTGACGATCTCTGAAAACAAAATTAAATTATGAAAAGACCATACAGTTAGTATCTTTAGACCCCTAAGATTATAATATCACCACGTGATATCAAAATATAAAGGTTACATGTATGTTTTATGCATTAACAATAAGCCTGTTTGTTTTAACGGCTGCCAATGCATAGGGGGCTAACCCTGGGGTCATTATTTATTTACCTGTTGTGTCACGTTATTTTAATTTGTTAACGTTAATATTTCAATAGTGAATGTGTAGTACTAGTATATCATTAATCTTATGTGTGATATTCCTGTTAATATGGCAATTAACATGTAGTTTGACCTGTAATGCTCGTTTAATGCTGTGCTGTGTCATTTCTTGTCATTGTAGAGATGGTTTTTGCTAACCTAAAAACGACGGCCTCGCAGCAGCTTCTCCTGCGTGCCTCTGATGAGGCGGTGGCCTTCATCGCCGCTAAGGGGCCACACGGGACCGCCGCTGCTGCGAGGGCCAAGAAGCCGGAGAAGGGCGGTGACCCTGGTAACCACATGCTGGTGCTGGGCTGCCACAGCATCCAGTTTGGTAAGTACCAGGGTCAAACGTTCCGTTGGCTCCTGGAGAACGACGTGGGCTACACCAAGCAGTTGGTTGCTAGCCACCAGCGGGAGCGGGAGAAAAGTGCCTCCGACAGCCCCCTTATGGCCAACAAGGACGCACTCGCCCGGTACTCGTGCGCCCACCCTGCTTTTGCGGAGCAGCTGAGATACCACCGGGTGCACGAGGAGGCCCGGGCTCGCGCCACTCAGCCCGGGTGTGAGGGCAAGACGCTTGTTGGCTTTGGGGACTACAAGGAGGCCACCCTGCAGGACCTGTACGACTCCAAGGAGAAGAAGCATCAGACGCAAGTCCTGTTGTGGTGAAGGGCAGTGGACTGTTGACAGGGTGCTGTGACTTGTTGATATGCGTGTTAATCTTTGATCATTGTCTTGCAGCTTTGTCAAGTGGCTACGGCGGAAGGGCATCCAGGACCCGCCGGGCGTGGAGCTGTACACCGAGACGGGCAGGCTGACCAAGGGGGGATCAGCCTGCCGGTGTACCGTTGTGCACGAGGCTCCACGTCCCTGGAGTCGTTCCACCTGCATCTCAACCACTTCATTCCAGGTAGACCACATGTTTTACTGTCATGTCAATCTTTCACTGTCATCGACTCATTGTCATTCACATTGTGTGCACTGAATAAACTGCTAAAGACATCTGTGTTCCTCCTCAGGAGAAAGTGCCAATCCCTGGCACTTCCAGGCATTTCTCCTGGAGGGGTTGACGCAGTGGAACGAGGACAGGGCGGCGTCCATGGCACAGGAGGGACGGCCGCTGCTCCGCTCCTACAATGGCCCCCTTGACCAGCTCTGCCAAAGCTTGGCACGAGTGTGGTCAAGGATTACACCAAGCCCAGGGAGTACACCGGTAAGAACACTCAAGCCACCGCGCTTACACATGTCCACACTGAATGATATTTGTACCAGACTGACTGATGCGATTTGTGTTGTTGTACTTCAGGGGAACTCATCGGCATCGAGTACCTGTACTCCCAGACGGGCAGAGTGCTGCAGGACGTCAGCTTGGACCCTGAATGGCTGAGGAGGAAGAAGGCTGAGCAGAGGGAAGCGGCAGGAACAGTCGTCGCTGCCCGGGCCGGCGTGCCACAAGTACAGAGGTGCAGGAAATGTGGCCAGCCAAAGCGGAGGGAGACCGGACACACCCGCTACGGCAATGTACTTTTTTGCTCTGCCGCGGCGGGTAAGAGTGTGGAGGACTGGCTGAGGGAGATGAAGGACAGACACTTTTTCGGTCTTTTCTGCGGCAGGCCTAGGGAAATCGCCTTTTCCTTTTTCTTTCTCCTCCAGGCCGTTGTCCTGGGCACATCAGCCACATTGTCTGCAGCTGCAATTCTTCTCTTCTCAGACAGCCATTGCGATACTGTCTTGCCAGAAGAAGTGGCACAGAAGTCAAAGTCTGTACAGTTTTTTGTCTTTTTCTATGGGAAACAACGCACCTTTCCTCTGCTCTGGAAAAAAATAACACTTTAAAGAAACTTTAATAAACTTTGCCTTTGTCTGTGTGTTTTAATAGGTTCTCTTGTGATATGCATGTGGCAAAGTTGATGAGGGAGCGCTCTCTCGGCAACAGCGTCTCTGTTATATCACAAGCTATGTGAACAGCATAGTGAGGAATGGATGGAGAGGTCCCTGCAATACCTCTCTGTGTGTGACCGGTTCCAGGGCACCACCACACAGCCCATCTCACCTCCACCACCCAAGCCGCCTGTACCAACTGCCAAGTGGCTCCTCTATGTCCACGCAGAGGATATCCGGTCCCGGTATGGTGAGCTCAAAGCCAGGGTCACCTCTGTCTTTGGGTCCATCCTGAAGATGGACTCCACAAAAAAGGTAGCATATTAATCAAATATTAGATATACCCAAATGTGTATGTACAGGTGTATATAAATATTTTTTAGGTTATCTGTACTGAATTTTCTGTTTTTCAACAATAGGTGGCCAAAAAACTGGCGGGAGCTGCAGCTGGGACCGCAGCCTGGGTCACCAATGTGGGCAATGAGCACGGACAGGTCCTCATGTCTGTGCTTACCTCACATGAGGGTCAGGGACTGCTGCCCATGACCACAGGCCTGGTGAATAGGTACGAGGCGGCTGGAGTCGCTCCCCCCACACTCCTTTATGTGGACAGAGACTGCTGCTCTTCTGTGGGCACCTCCAGGGCAGGTGCCATGTTCAGCGGCTGGAGCGATGTGGTGGTACGTCTTGATGCGTGGCACTTCATGCGGCGCTTCGCCGCAGGTCTGCACACTGACAGCCACCCGCTCTACGGTCTGTTCATGGCGAAGCTCTCCGCCTGCATTTTCGTCTGGGATGAGGGAGATGTGGCTCTGCTGAGGGAGGCAAAAATGAGGGAGCTGGAGCAACGGCAGGGCATCAGAGGCCTCACTGAGGACCAGCTAACCAGCAGGCTCACCTCCCGACAGTTGGCGCTGCACTGTCGACGCTGCACACGTGGCGTGGAAGAGACAGAGCAGCTGATCGGTGAGTTGCTGGAGGCCTTCAAGGACGCCAGGGAAACCATGGGCATCCCCTTGGTGGACCAGGAGAGGATGGACGTCATCTGGGACACTCAAAGACGCCATCTTCCCTGCATCCAGGACCCCCCTGGTGTGCAGCTGTACACCCAGACAGGGAGTATGACAAAGGGAGGGGTCACTCTTCCTGTCTACCGCTGCGCTCGGGGGTCCACTTCCCTGGAGTCCTTCCACAACCACCTCAACTGCTTCATACCCGGTAAGAATACACATCCACTTCAATGTGTGTGTTTTTTTTTTTGTGTGTGTCTCAATGTGTCTTGTTCATGTCTTTTGTAATTATAAATTAGTGTTAATGTTTCCTTTTTTTTTAAATCAGGAAAGAGCGCTAACCTGGAAAATTTCCAGGCTTATCTGCTTGAGGGTTTGGAGCGGTGGAACGAGGACCGTGCTGCTGCTGCTGAGGTGGTTACTCACGAGGCCCCATCGCCGCTGCGCTGCTACAGTGGCTCGCTCCAGCACAGCCTCAATGAGCTCAGTCAGCGTCTTCTTGGCTGTAGTCTTGTAAAAGACTATTCAAAGCCAGGACAGTATACGGGTATGTGTCTATAATGCCATGCTTTGTTGTTTTCTTTGTAATGCACAGGCGTCTGTTTTAGAACCTTGTTTTCTATTTCATTTTGTTTTGTCAGGCGAGCTCATCGGGGTGGAGTACCTGTGTTCGCAGCAGTCCTGGGAGTTCAGGGAGGACTTTGGGCGGGACCCAGATGCCCCAGACGACTTGGTGGATGTAGAAGATGAGAGATTTGGCGATGAAGCAGAGGAGCAGGACCACACCATCTCAACTCTGTCTTTATTATCCACCAAGGAAGCTATACGCTTGACTCGGGATTCACCGTCACCCTCTCAGTCCTCCCAGGACCTGCCACCTGAGCCCCAAGACGATGTTTGTATGTATGCAGGCATCCCTTTCCATGCCATCATATGGAGGACTTTTTTGCATCCATACTAACTTCTTCTTTCTTCTTGTTAGGTGTGCAGAGGACCAGACGGGACACCGGGTTTTGATAGAGTGGTGGACCTGGCCAAGTACCTTGTTGAGCTCAGAGAAAAGCCTTGTGTCTCAGATAGGGAAGCCACTGGCATTGTTCGGCTGTGGGACAGGCCGCTGGACAGTGACAAAAAGGGGGTTTCCCATCCGGCGAGACACAAGGAGAGACTCGTGCAGGGCAGGTTCAAGGCCACCCACTCCAAAACCTCCACCTGCCATGGAAAGAGGAGCCTGAAGCGGTAAGTTAATATTTGCACACAGAGCTTTAATAATACAGATGACTATATGTTTTTTTATGCTTCAAAATTGCCTATTTTATTTTACAGGTGTGTGCTGGGGCAGGGTTCGGGTCCTGCGCAATGGCCTAATATTAGTCGAGTTGTAGAGGCAGTATGTCTGGAGCTTTGCTCCATTCATCCAGCGGGGAATGTGAAGTGGGGCGTTTCATTGAACCGCTGGGCTGCCATCCTACAGGACTACCAGGCCATACGGAGGCTGGTGGGGAACTGCCCAGCACTGAGGGGAAGGACAAGGATTCAGCTGTTTGAGGTCAATCAGCGGACTCTTTCTGTCTGGTAAGTAGTTTTTTTTTAAAGCCAGCTATAAAATGAATTTTACTATTCTCATATTCTGTGCATTCTATTAATTGTGCCATTTTAAACAGGTACAACAACTACAGGAAGAAGTTGGAAGCAGACGTGCTGGCTCTGAGCGTGCCCTTACCTCAGATCAGCATGGTGTCTGACACCCTGCTTCCTGTAGCCAAACAGAAGACGTCAGTGGCCTCTGCACCTGGATCCCCTTTCCCGTTTGTCTTAAACCCTGACCTTTCAGGTCAGGCCATACGACGTGGGCAGCGACGTCCTCCCACCGCGTCAACACCCGCCCTCTCTGCCCCACTATCAGCATCCCTCTCTGCACGACCATCAGCATCCCTCTCTGCACGACCATCAGCATCCCTCTCTGCACCACCATCAGCATCCCTCTCTGCAGCATCCCTCTCTGCAGCATCCCTCTCTGCAGCATCCCTCTCTGCAGCATCCCTCTCTGCACCACCATCAGCATCCCTCTGCCCCATCATCAGCATCCCTCTCTGCCTTGAGCAGAACAACTTTGTGGAGAAAGAGGAAGGCAGAAGAGTTTGCAGCTCAAAAACAAGGGCTGCCCCCTCCACAGAAACGTGAACGCAAAAAGTACACATGTAGTCGATGTGGGCAGCCCAGATCAAAAGAGTTTGGGCACACCAGGGTGGGCAGTTTCTTCTTCTGTGCCACAGCACACTGTGGAAAAGTGGCTGCAGGAGAGGAGAAAGAAAGAAAATCCTTTGGTGTAAATAATTTATTTATATATATATATATATATATTGTATATATATATATATTGTATATATATGTATATATATATATATATATATATATATGTATATATATATGTATATATATATATATATATATATATATATATATACACGAGCTTGATAAAAATGATCATTCAATAAGAAAATTTCAGATGGCACTTAGAGGCTTTTGCATCTGAACTCTTCATATATACTTAAAGCATAACCACATCAGTATTCTGAGAGGTTATATACATGTTGTACAGTTATACTTTGCAAGAGTGAGGTAACAGCAGGGTGTGAAATTGACCTCCAGTTGTGACCTGTGGCTGGGGGGATGTGAGACAGAAAGCAAAGCTTTGCAGGGTCATGCACAGGTTTCCAATTTAAAGTTCTAACGGATACTGTAGTGGCATAGTGAAACAAAACCCATATTTTGAGATCAACTTTAGCCTAATCTTTAGAGATCAACATTATTTTTTTGCCAAATTAAATACTTGAACCAACATATTCCTTTTATTTTGATGGTTTAATTAAACTTGTAGGGTACAATACAAGCAAATGTTGCACAAATGTCCCCTTGGACATCACTTTTGGCCACTACTGTAGATCTGACAAGTGTACTAATTTACTTAGTAAGTGTTTTAACAGCACTGTGTCATTTATTTCTTTTGTGTCTTGTAGATGATGGATTACAGTGCCCAGTTCCACAGGGAGACTTCTGGTGAGCTCACCCTGAAACCCTCACCTGAGGCAGCGGCTCTTGCTGCTGCCTACAGGAAAAATCCCACCCCGGGACGCTCATGGCCTGCTGCGAGGGTGAAGGAGGAGGCCATCGCTCGCGTGGCAGCAGCGGGAGGTGACACGTCCATTCACCAGCTTGTGCTGAGTGAAAGCGCCCTGCAGTTCGGCCAGTACCGGGGTAAAACCTTTAAATGGTTACTGTCCAATGATGTTGGTTACACATCCATGGTGCTGGCCGTGCATCAGCGGGAGCGGGAGGGCGGCGACACCACCCAGTCTGCTGTCATGAGCAACAAGGACGTGTTGCTGAGGTATGCAGGCCTGTTTCCTGACATGGTGGCTGCCATAAGTGAGCGCCGGGTCAGAGAGGGCTTTGGCACACCAGCCCAGGAAGACCAGGTGGTCGTTGGATTTGGCAAATTTGCCACCATGTCATTTAAGGACCTTTATGAGGCGACGGACCGCGACAGAAAAGGGTATGTGTTCACATCTCTAACAGAGGATGCAGACAGTAGAGAATGTGTAGTGTTGGAGCTTGAGCTAATTATGTGTCCCTCCATTTCAGCTTCATCAAGTGGATGAAAAAGCAGACTGCCAGACCGGGTACAAAGATGGAAACTCTGCAGAAGTACATACGGAGGAGAGACGCTGAGATGCTGCCAGAATCAGCGCCTCCAGGCATGAATCTAACTTAACTTTGTTTTGTTTTTGTAGGGTTTATATTAAAATTCTTGCATAAACTTAACAGTTATTGACCTGAACTGATCCAACACTTGAGCTGATAGTCTTTTTAGAGGTGCTTTAAAGCAGAGTTTGAATATTTAATTATTTTTGCATTATTTTTGCATGGTGTAAAGCTGCTTTTAAACAATCTGTATTGTGATAAGCACTATATAAATTAAGGGGACTTGACTTAATTAACGCTGTTCACAACTTAAACAATTTCAAGTATTTAGTTGTTTAGTTGTTTATTTGTACATAATTTGGGCGTCCAGCTCATAAAACCCACGAAAACAGCTGTTAATCAAACATAATCTATGGAAGTTTAATGTTTTGAATGGAATTATGGAAATAAATAAACTTTTCCATGATATTCGTAATTTCAATATTACAGTTTACTATTTACATTTATTTAATACACTTATTTAACAATGTATTATACAATATAATATATTTTGCATATATAACAATATATTGTGCATATTTTATGATATGATAAATGATACTGTGACAATAGCACATGGCTACTTAACATGCATGCCTCAGGAAGCACATGGCTACTTAATATGCAAGTCTCAAGCACCCTGCCAAATCCGCCCCCAGACTATGCCAAATTCAACAATTTGTCTCTTTTAGGCTGTACAAGCATCCCACAACCCCACAAACGACCCCATTGGGGTTTGGGGAGCATTACCCTGGAGTTCAGGGTCACTGTGCGCTCACTGTGGCTCTGGGGGGCACAGGGGGCCCACAGAGAACATCCATCAGGTTCCTCTCTATGCCCAGCAATGGTCTCTGGATGCCAGCCAATCAGCGGTTAGTGTAATCGAGCGTTTGTCGAGCGTTTTCAGATTTGGGCCAATCAGCAGCTCGGATAATCGAGCGTTTGTCGAGCGTTTTCAGATTTAGGCCAATCAGCAGCTCGGATAATCGAGCGTTTATCGAGCGTTTTCAGTTTTAGGCCAATCAGCAGCTCGGATTATCGAGCGTTTGTCATAGTATTTACATAGCAGAGTAAAACAAAAATAAATTGAATATTACGAATGTACTGATATAACATTGTAAAAGTACTCTGGGAAGACAATGTACTGACATGGAATTTGTCGATGTATTGTTACGTCTTGCCGTCAATCGCTGGTTTTGATATTTAAAAGATAACGTTAGTTAATTAACATTAACGTCAACGTCAACGTCAGGCGTCCTGTTTACACATTTAAACCATATTTACACTTGGAATTTCGACTCCAAACTGTAGTAACTACATCTAACAATTACAGGGTCTAAGGAAGATAACCAGGTAGTCTGATCAAAGATTAAATACATTTTTGAGAGATCGCTAGCATGTAATGTTATGCATTGCATTGGAAATGAATGGGACTGTAGCTAGGATGCTACAGTTTAATTACAACATGTGACGATCTCTGAAAACAAAATTAAATTATGAAAAGACCATACAGTTAGTATCTTTAGACCCTTAAGATTATAATATCACCACGTGATATCAAAATATAAAAGGTTAAATGTATGTTTTATGCATTAACAATAAGCCTGTTTGTTTAATGGCTGCCAATGCATAGGGGGCTAACCCTGGGGTCATTATTTATTTACCTGTTGTGTCACGTTATGTTAATTTGTTAACGTTAATATTTCAATAGTGAATGTGTAGTACTAGTATATTATGATATATCAATATATATCAGCCACCAGCGGGAGCGGGAGAAAAGTGCCTCCGACAGCCCCCTTATGGCCAACGCCGGTACTCGGCACTGTTACATGGAAAAACAGGCCAGTTTTACAAAGTCTGGACCCCATATCTGGACGCTTTGGAACCTTGTCTTCGCCCTATTATATTACAAGGAACAATGTAACTGTGTAACTTTCTGGACATTTAACCTTATTTTTTTGTCATCCTCTTCATCTTTTGGAAATGTTATTTTATACATTATATAATGTTGTTGCTATTTTTCTTTTCACAAATCTGCCTTATTATAGTATGGTCCTGTTTTATAGGGGGGGGGGGGGGGGGGGGGTTGATGTCTTGTTATATTTGTATCTTAAGAAAAATTCAATAAACAATATATATATATATATATATATATATATATATATATATTATAAAAAAAGGTACTTTTACATCATTAAAAAAAAAAAGGTACTTTTACATCATTAAAAAAAAAAAAAATCTCCTATTTCTCCAGGCTTTCCTGTGACCTTGTGGTTGTAGTGATGCTGAGGGAGCGCTCTTTGGGGAACAGTGCAACTCAGCTGTACAGGAAGCTGTGTGAGAGCCACAGCGAAGTCTGGATGCGACGGTCCATTCAGTACCTCGGCGAGTGCCAGCACTTCATGACCTCTGGAAACATCCGGCCACAATTGCCACCACTCCCGGAAATGCCAAAGGTCCCCTTCACCGGGGCTGCTTCCGACACAGCCGCCTGGGCCACGGATGTGGGCAACGAGCATGGGCAGGTCCTGAACTGCGTTCTCACTGCTGGTGAGGGCGAGGGCCTGCTCCGTATGGCGGCTGGGCTTATGGAGCGGTACCGACTCGCAGGCGCACCACCCCCCGAACTCATGTACGTGGACCGAGACTGTTGCTCTAGCGTCGGCGGATCCAAGACTGCTGCCATGTTTCCCGAGTGGGCCCAGATGGTGGTTCGTCTTGACATCTGGCACCTGATGCGGCGGTTCGCAGCAGGTGTTGTTTCTGAGAGCCACCAGCTGTACGGGGCCTTCATGCGACAGCTGTCCTCCAGCATAAACCAACTCACAATCTCCCGGTGGTAGGTTCATTAATTAATTGTTCATGTTTGCATCTGTTTTCATATTCATTATCATTTTCACACATAGATAATTATTGTCTTTTCTGTACAAAAGGCACAATGACCTTCAAGGCGGTTCAGGATTACACCAGCCCGGGCGTATACACAGGTATTGTGGCCATGCACATGCTACTTATGGTTAGCAGCTGTATTTCACCCATGTGTTGTTAAAACATCAGCGTTACGCACTCTGTTTTTCTATAGGTGAGCTCATTGATGTGCAATACTTGTATTCCAAAACCAATAGAGCATTTGAGGAACACTTTGCTGCAGATCCTGACACCCCAGATGAGCTTCGGGATGAGGACCAGGAGGGGGATGAGGGGTTTGAGGACTTGAGCTTTGACGAGCCCCTTGAATTTGGAGCTCAACTGCAATGTGTATTCATTTCTTTTGATGCCCAGGTGGAGAGTGTGGGACCAGATGGCCAAGCTGGGTATGACCATGTCATAAAGCTGGCAAACAGACTGGTTGAGCTGTGCCATCAGGGCTTCGTCACTCAGGAGAAAGTAGATGAGATTGTCACTCTGTGGGACAACCCGTCAGAGC